>NC_039298.1:4303319-4603319 GCF_003368295.1 Carassius auratus | reverse complement strand
GTTTCCCAGTTATTTAACTCAGACGGTCTTATTTTAAGTTATAAAGGATTCTTATGTAAATGTATTTTCTAGTAACTACCAAAGAATTATCCATTGTCATGTACACTTTTCCTAAAGGAGCTGTTCTGCTTTTAAGGGTCTCTGTTAGATCATTCAGCACTTTATCTTTATCTTTAGACCCATTTGGAAAACTGTGCTTTTTGTCACATCCTTCATCACGTAACGATAAGATTACATCACATTTTCAAAAGGAGCGTGTAACAACTACATATGTGGTGTCTTATTGGAGGAATGTGGTACTGGACTGGACAAAGTCGTGGCCTAGTTGTTAGAGAGTTTGACTCCTAACCTTTGGGTTGTTGGTTTGAGTCTTGGGCTGGCAATACCACGACTGAGGTGCCCTTGAGCAAGACACTGAACCCCCAACTGATCCCCGGGTGCAGCAGCATAAATGGTTTCCCACTGCTCCGGGTGTGTGTTCACAGAGTGTGTGTGCATTTTTTTGTGACTTAAAATAAGACCTCTAATGTTTTTGAAAGAAGTTTCTTCTGCTCATCAAGCCTGCATTTATTTGATCAAAAATACAGAAAAAACAGCAATATTGTGAAATATTATTACAACTTAAAATAATAGTTTTCTATTTGAATATACTTAAAAAAAGTAATTTATTCCTGTGATGCCATGCTGAATTTTCAGCATCATTACTCCAGCCTTCAGTGTCACATGTAACATCCAGTCTATCACATGATCATTTAGAAATCATTCTAATATTCTGATTTATTATGAGTGTTGGAAACAGTTCTGCTGTCTAATATATTTGATCAATAAAAGGTTAAAAATAACTGCATTTATTCAAAATAAAAATAAAAATCTAATAATATATATTCTAATAATATATTTTCTTTACTGTCACTTTTTAGCAATTTAACACATCCTTGCTGAATAAAAGTATTTATTTTATAAAAAAAAAGCAAGAAAAAAAAAAAATGTACTGACCCCAAATTACTGACCAGTAGTGTATATTGTTATTACAAAATATTTTTATTTTAAAAACAAAGCTTTTTTTTTTTTTACTTTTTATTCATCAAAGTATCCTAAAAAAGTATCACGTTCTGAAAAAATATCAAGCGGCAGAACTGTTTCCAGCTTTGATAATGAATCATCATATTAGAATGATTTCTAAAGGATCATGTGATAATGATCCTAAAAATTCAGCTTTGCATCACAGAAATAAATGATAATTTAAAGTATAATACATTTAAAAACAATTATTTTAAATTGTAATAATATATCACAATATATATATATATATATATATATATATATATATATATATATATATATATATATATATATATATATATATATATATATATATATATTAGGGCCGGGACTCGATTAAAAAAATTAATCTAATTAATTAGAGGCTTTGTAATTAATTAATCGAAATTAATCGCATTTTAATCGCATATAAATATTTGACCTGTGTAACAACAATGAGTTTTACAGAATAATTAACTCAAATGATATATAGGGAATTTGAATAATTAATCAGGAATATGATTAATTTATATCTCAGATGACAGTTACATTAAATTTGATTGATTATGAAAAATAGCTCAATTGCCTATACCAATAAATAATCACAGGGCATTGTAATTTACTCAATATGTCAATAGCCAATTCTTCATATCAATTGTTGTGATAGCTCTTACTGTAAATTACTGCAAATCAAACAGCGGTTTGTCCAGCAGACCACTGTTGACCTATCAATTTTCAATAAAGTTATCACGCCTTATAATTCAAGGAAAAATATTCTCTGGCCATGAAAACATTATCCTATCCTTATGATGAATTTAGTTTCTAAATTTAGAGCTTGTAGATGTAGATCAGACATCTCAGTGACTCGTAATATAAGTGGGGTGGAGTCCAAGCAAATCGTCAGTATATGGGTTTTTAATAATTAAACTAGTAATACATCAAACTACAAATCACACAAAGTAAATATTCATACGACAATACAAACAGTAAGCTTTATACAAGACATAAAATCCAAATAAAAGAGAGAGAGAGAGAGAGAGAGAGAGAGAGAAAATAGAATGAGATCACATAAGGAGCTCAGGTATGGAAATCATAGTCAGTAACTTTTGGAAGCCAACAACGATCAGATCACAGCAACAATTTAAAGCAGCATTTAAATCTCCATAGAGAAAGTGATACTTGCAAAGTGTCCAATGTGCGTGAGCTGGACATCGGGGCGCGCTGGATCTTTTGAAACCGGCGTGTGCATGCTGGAGACCGGCGCACGCTGGAGCACGTGGTCTTTTGTTCTGTCCTCGCGCGGTATTTGAAAGGTTCAACAAACAATGTTCCAGAATTCGTCTTCCTTGCGTGGAGAGGCGAATAGTTGAATAAACTTAGTAAAGAAAATAAAAGAAAAGAACGAAAGCTTCCAAAGGAGCCATTAAAATGGCTTTTTCTCACAGCCCCTGTGCTGAGGGGGGGCTTGCGCTATGAGCGCGGCCTAAGGCCATGCGGAAGCAACGTTGGTCGATGCAGGAGGGAAGGGAGTCAGCGTAAGAAGAGGAAGAGGCGGACCTTGTTCGGTCATTCTTATGGCTTGAAATGATTTGAGGGAACATCCAATGAATGTCCGCGATCTGCAGCGGGAAAAAGTTCCTTTGTCTCTGCAGAAACAACCCCCTGGTGATCTAGGGCGTGTCAGATTTCCTCAGGGATATTTCTAGCAAGTTTGTAATTCAGATTACATACATTTTTAATTACTTTGCTCTAGATAAATGGGTCTGTCACAGCATGACGATTACACAGATACTAAACATAATATATATAGATGATCAAAACATGAAGTTACATTCAAATGCAGAATTACACATATTTAAAGATTTGCTTAACACATGATAACACTGCAGATAGTCCCAATTTATATGGGAAACATCTAAATGTACCAAAAGGGAATACGTAATACATTTATAAAACATAAAAACAAAAAGGTAATGAATTCATTCCATAGAATGCATTGGGGAGAAGATTTGGCTTCTCTCCTCTCCTGTTGTCCAGGGAGGTCGTAAAGTTTTACGACCTGCAGGGGTGGGGGTTGCAGAAGCATGGCTCTCTTTGAGAAAGTTAAAGTGAGGAGAGACATTTCCTAAAGTATAAGCTAGCAACTTATACTCTTCACATAACAAGGATTAACCATTTTATGCAATCCATAAACATATTTAAAATACATATTATTAATAAAATTATGAAAGTAAGGAACTTCTAAGAAAGGTTTCCTTCGTCTTCAGGAATTTGGTTGGGGGTTTTCATTTCTCCTTTGAGGCTTGCACGGGTATTGTAAATTAATTTAAGTCCAGCCAGGCTGGGGCCAGGCCAGGCAATTAGTGCAAAATGGGTTTCATTTTTTTATGCCTGAATTTAACCCATGAATCGATGATCTGCATATCTGTTACACCTGAGAAGTGAGAAGTAATTTTTTTCACATGGATTTCTAGTATACCATTGAATAATGACTGAATCCATAAGCTTAAGCAACAAAATATTGTTTATTTTTATTCAATCAAGTCTAGCAGACCAGTGCAATTTTTGCCATGAAGTGTAGCAATAGCATATTTAGAAACAATTTAGAAACAGTACATTTCAGAAATTCAGGAAGCTTATAGGTGCTGGAACCTTCTGTAAAGTGTTTTTTTAAAGTAAAACACAATACTGTCAAGTACATTCAGAACATTGGAAACCCTGACTATTAGAAAACATCTCTCTGTTGCTTCAGAGGCCATAACATACTAAGTCCAACTCTCAATAACCTTGGCCAAAACAATAAAGAGTTCAACATAAACTGTTGCACCAACAAAATAATACATAGTTCAACATAAAGTGTAAAGTCCACGCTAGCTGCTATATGTTTTGCGTTGAGGTGATACTTGAGACTTGATGTGCTGCTGCGGTGATATGCGAACGCTAGTTGGTGCTCCAGTATAATCGGTCCACCGAAACTCATCCAGTGTGTAACGTTCAGAGGTGCAAAAATAAGTTATTAAAAATTAATCTTAGTTAACGCGTTATTTTTTGTGTAATTAATTAATCTCAATTAACGCGTTAAAGTCCCAGCCCTAATATATTAATATATATATATATATATATATAAATATATATATATATATATAAATTCTGTATTTTTGATCAAATAAATGCAGGCTTGATTAACAGAAGAAACTTCTTTCAAAAACATTAAAAATAGTAATGTTTCCAAACTATATATATATTAGGGGTGTAACGATACGCGTATTCGTATTGAACCGTTCGTTGAACTAATTAATTATATTTGAAAAAAAAAAAAGTGAAATATAATGATATGCGTTCAACAAAGTAGCCCAATAACCCAAACGACGTAACAGGCAACGCCCCTGACACCCCCGAAGAAGAAAAAAACACCAACTTATATGTTTATATTAGGCTACTCAGTCAGGCGCTCGCTAACTCAGTAGTACGCACTGAGTGAGCGAGCAGTTCATGGTAAGCGGTGGCCAGTGCATTTAACAGACCAGAAATAGAAGATCCTCCAATAACCAACAGGTCTGGTGTTTGGGTGCACTTTGGATTCCCTGTAAGCTATAATGGTGATGGCAAGAGAGTGGTGGATAAAAAAACAATGGTCGCATCTGCTACATGACAATAGGGTACACCAGCGGGAATAAAAAAAAAAACGCCGACATCACCTTAGTGTGTCAGTAGGGAAAAGACGAAAAAAAGGAGAAACATACTACAACAAACTATCCCCGCAGCATTTAGACAGACATTTCCGATGGATTCAAACAGGGCAAAAGACATCACCGCGGCGATTGGTAGGCTTCATTTACGTTACATTACATTATAGCCGCGGATATGAGACCTTACTATTTACCATTCATTCTGTCATCACCATTATAGCTTACAGGGAATCCAAAGTGCACCCAAATACCAGACCTGTTGGTTATTGAACGATCTTCTATTTCTGGTCTGTTAAATGCATTAGACATTTTGCAACGAGCCTTCAGCGCGTACTGAGTGAGGGAGCGCCTTAGGGGCCGTTAACATATCGTGCCTAAAAACGCGTGGAAACTGCTAGGCGCGTCTTTCTCCTCCTTTCCAAAGCGCTCAGGCAGAAGCGCCCCTGAGGCGTCTGCCTTTGCTAAGAAACAGTGACGTGCTCCCTCCATGAAAACGCGGAAATTTCAGCAAAGGATATATATACACACACATATATATATATATATATATATATATATATATAAATTTATGTATATATATATATATATATATATATATATATATATATATATATATATGTATATATATATATATATATATATATATATATATATATATATATACATACACACACACACACACACACACACATACACACACACACACATATATATATATATATATATATATATATATATATATATATATATATATATATATATATATATATATATATATATATATATATATATATATAAGTGGTGGGCCGTTATCGCCCTTAATGTGCTGCGTTAACGTGAGACTCTTATCGGGCGATAAAATGTTAATATCGCCGTTAATCTGTTCTCAAAGTTGTGTTGGGAGCTGGGTCTATACTAAGCAAGCTATGATGACTTTCACCTTGATATTTTATATAACCGACTGGCTGAGGCCAGCCTAAAAAGATGCTCAGGGCCACTGCTGCGCATCGTCACGAAAGCTTAACTTTTTAATGTGTTCCAAACACAAGACGCGGAAAAGCTGAAGAGAGTAGCTGGTTACTCACGCGCGGTGTTTGGTGCGGAGAGAGAGAGAGAGAGAGAAAGAGAGAGAGAGAGAGAGAGAGAGAGAGAGAGAGAGAGAGAGAGAGAGAGAAAGAGAGAGCCGCGTATCACGGACAGCGACAATTGAACCGAGCTCTCTTCTGCGAAGTTCTCCTCAAAGTCCCTCCTGCACCTGAACGAACAAATACAAATCACAGTTTGAACAAACAAAAAGATGTGAAAGAGCCCAATTCAGTCTCAAAACACTTGAACATCGCATTTGCTTATTTTTGCTCTTGTGCCGACAAATAAATACAAAATATGTCAAAATATCCACCTTGGAAATTATGCTCGAAAAAAACGTCAGTTATTTCTTAAGTGAAAGTAAACAGTTGAGGAAAAGAATGGGATGTGTATTTTATTGGATGCGTTCATCGTCTCTTAAAGTGACCGCGCCTAATTTAGCTACTGGCTGCTGTAATGTTAATCCAAGAAAATGATAATGAAAATCACTCACTGCTCTTGACTGAATTACTTTGTAGTTTTAACAGTCAAACCAAAAATTATTCAGACACCAGATATAATTTTTGATATATATATAGCAAAACTGTAATAATGTGAGAAATGTTGAAGGTGTCTGAATGTTTGATTGTATATTTAATTTTTACATTGAAGACTATCCAGTGCTATTTTACATTTAATTAGTTGGTTTCTGTACACCTACAAACTTGAAAAAAACTTAAACATTGGGGTGAAACAGGCGTAATGTTGTTTGCACCTTGTGCAATGTGGAATTAGTTTACAGCTTTTTCAAGCACTTTGTGATGCGTTTTGGAAACAGGAGATGAGCCCCTTTTCTAATGCACCACCTAGCTTGATAAACCCCTTCTCAAAGACTTACTGTTTGTCAATTTTATTTGGGTAACACCACTGATCTATATATATAACTGGATCGCTCATAGTGTTCTAAACTGCCAACAGGCAGTGAAGCCACCGAAAGTGTTCGATCCGCCATCTTACTAATCCCTACCAGCAGAGGGCACCATTGAGTTGCATTCAAACTGCTGTCCTAAAATAACTCGATTTGAAGCTGATCAGTCAAACGGGAATCGTTTTTATGTTATGTGTAATAAATTAGAATGTTTACTTCTGGTGTTATCTGCAGTGTTTACGGTCATTTGGGACAGGATAAGCGATATATTTAAATCGTGTAGGTGGGTGTGTCTGCTGCGCACTGACGACACAGGTAACTGATCAAACAAAAAAATGGCTTATTTCTTTATGAACAAAGTTATTCAGGAATTATTAAACGAACGTATTAGTATCAGAAATGGATTTAAATTACAATGAATTATACAATAATAAATACAATAATTTACTATCTGGGAAATAAAGCTTTGTATATATTTCTTAAATCCGTATTGTATATAGTCTGTAGTTATTTCTCTGAATAAATTCAGATTTCAGAACGAACACTTTGTAGTTTGTTATATATGTTGTTGAGGTCGTGTCCGTCTCATGTTCATGATGCTCACTACAAACGTAGCTTTTTAATAAGTAGGCGAAATTCCCGACATTTAAAAATGCGGCTTCACTTTAATGACGTCATGAGCAATCCAATTCTATATTATAGATCAGTGGGTAACACACATTCTGAATGCCTTCAGCAGAATTCGAATTAGCCATTTTAATCTAGATTAATCTAGATTAGTTTCAAGATCACAGTGAGATTAATCTAGATTAAACTAATTAATCTATGCCCACCATAGGCTATTTTACATATTATAGTCTTGTGCGCTATCTGTCATGCCCACTGATGGTGCGCTGAAGTGAACTAACAGAAGCAGGTTATCTTCAGAGAGCAAGATATATTGTTCTTCTAATAAACCTGAAAGTCACTTCCGATCTTGGAACCGACAGCTGAGGTTATCCTCTCGCTTATGCTTAAAAATCCCCGTTTATCACATACCCACGGTCTCTGCTGTTGTGAAAGATGTGGAAAACACATACACAATACACTTAACCAATGATCAAACTACATTAAACAGAAATTAAACTGCTTTTGATAAATAAGTCTGAATATTATTTGAATTTTAAACAATAAGAGCTTTTCTACGCAAAGTAAATGAAAGGGAGTTTGAAGTATTATGTTCTGTTTATCTCTGTACAACACAGAGATAATTCCCGAAAACTAAATTAAAAGCATGTTAATGTCGATGCTTTATTTCCAGTGTTGGGCAAGTTACTTTTAAAAAGTAATTAGTTACAGTTACTAGTTACTTCTTCCAAAATGTAACTAAATTAGTAACTCAGTTACAAATTTTTAAAGTAACTAGTTACTTAAGAAAGTAACTATTGCGTTACTTTCAAGTAAAATTAAATTTTAAATGCTCAAACGTGACCCCACCTCTACCCCTCTTTAAAGGAACTTAAAATACATGTGCATGTTCAATTATTTATGATAAATCTGAATATTATAATGAAATGGACACTTAATACAATACATTATTAACAGAAACATGAAACATTGTACACACATCTAAAAAAAAAAGTTGCTGTGGGACAAAGTGAGACTAGCCTCCAATCAAATGGCATGTATGTAGATATTATGTTTATATAGTGGATCAATGCAAATAACACGATAGATTTTTGGGAACTTTTGATATTTCCTTTTATTGTTTCTTTAATTTCTTGAAGGAAAAAGTAATGTATATACTTCTATTTAGAGAAGGCTACTTTTGGATTATTTGGGCTCGTCGCCATACCTGTCTCTGGTTGACTGACTGGCTTGTGTTGTTCGTTGTGTGTCCTGTCCTGTCCGATGATGGGTCGTTCGCGAATGAGCGTTAGTGATGATGGATCGACTCGTTCGCGAATGAGCTTTTGATGAGTCGTTCGCGATTCGCGAATGAGCCGACTCTAAGAGCCGGCTTTTTTAGTTGAACTTCGGGAGCTGGCTCGCATATCTGAAGAGCCAACTCTATTTTTTCAAATTTAGCCTATAGAAATTAAATAATTATGTAATAAAAATTGAAATATTATAGTCAAAGTCATTTAAAGAGCCGTTTGTGAGCCAAAGAGCCGGCTCTTTTCAGTGAGCTGAGTCAAAAGAGCCGAATTCCCATCACTACTATGCGTGCTTTCGAAAACCCGCCCAACTCTACCTCTGATTGGCTTACAATGAAATTTTACTCTACCTCAGCCAATCGTCAGCATTTATGCGCTTGTCTCGTGCTCTGCCCACTAACCAAGGAAGAACAGTAAAAAAAAGTATTTGCCTCTCGCTCAGAGATCTAGTTGGTCTGATGAAAAAAAAAACAGCTTCATCATCAGTTATAGTAACGCGCCGCATTTTTTGGCAGTAACGGTAACGGCGTTATTAAGATGAGAAGAGTAATCAATTAGATTACTCGTTACTGGAAAAAGTAATGCCGTTAGTAACGCCGTTATTTATAACGCCGTTATTCCCATCACTGTTTATTTCTGAAATCTCGCAGCCGTGAACACACCTGTGTGACGTCACGACGGTGATTTGGTAAGAGCGCGTTGCAGTGAACGAGACAGCTGCATGAAGCTTCTTGTCTGCGTGAGGTAAGAGTCAACTAATGTGTGCTCAAAATATGTTTCAGTGTTCAGTTATGAATCGTGGGACATCGTTTTATGTGTTTTTTGGATCGAATTTTAATGTCATAATTGTATTGGTACTGAAAAACAAATTACCTAAGCCTTAGGAACCGTTTATATTTGAGCTTTGATGTATTTGTAAGAGTTATGCATGTCACTGCTTTTAAATGTAACTCGTTACATTTTATAACAATAAATGAGTGGGAACCGTTTGATCAGAAGGTTTGATGAATCTGATAGCCTGTCTTCAAGTGTCTCTAAGTGGTGTCGAATTATTTATTTTGTTTTATTTAGTCTATTTAAGAGCGATCAGCTTGTATTATGGGGTTTTAATAACAGCATGCCGATAGAACGTAAACTCATCTGCACGTGTGTGTGTGTGTGTGCGTGCAGTGAAACTTTGAAACCTTAAGTCATCTGAGTGGTCTTCAGACCAGTCACCGAAGCACACACATTATGTAATTTATTTTCTATTTTATTTATTTTTCCGTTTATGCATCCGCTTTCAGACTCAAGCTCAGTGGTAGCCTATGTTTAGATCACAGTACAGTTGTGCTGTTGCATTACTTAGTTTCATTGTAGAAATGTGTGAGAGAAGCTTTAAGATCAAATACTGCTGGACTTCTGCTATTTGTTCATACAGTAGCTTTACTAGAGTTTCAATTATTTCAAGTAAAACAACTAAAGCCCCCTCCCAAACCTGTTTGTTCACATTGCTCAAATTCATTGTGAAAGACGAGTCACACAAGATAGACAATGACTAATTATAAATTTAAAACATTTAGATTTTGGCCTTTTTGTAATTTATATAAAAAAAAATTGAGCTTTGTTTGTACCTTTCAGCATTCTAGCATAAATGTTTAACCTGCTTCTTATGGTCTTTCGTGTTTTGCAAAGTGTAGATTAGCTATTATCTGTTATGAGTTTTTTTCAGTATAAATTCAGAGGTTATAATTATGCTGAAAATTATTTGATGCTGTGGTTCTTAAAATGAAATGGAGCTTTAGGGTTGATTCTTCTACAGTCTGTGGGTTGAACCATTCACTGCTGAAATACAGGGTGCTTTTCAAATGGATGGCTGAATCACTTCCTACACTAGTTCCTGCTCCGCATCAAATGCTAGAATGAGTCTGTGTAGTTATGCATGCATAACTATTTCAGAAAGGTTTCTGCCCCTGCAGGAGCTGCACAAAATTACTATTAAAAGTATAAGTTAAATAGTAATTTATATGTGTTTATCTTATTATTACCTATTTTTAGGGGTGCTCCGATTGATTGGCAGCCAATTGCTATCAGCTGATAATCACTTTGGGAAGTTTGATTGGCAGTAGATCTCATATATGGATCTCAAGCTAAAGACACCTGTGTTACATCCTATAATGCTAAAGAGGAGGTACAATTCTGATTCTTTATTAAATAACTTCCTAAGAAATTTGAGAAATTGGACAATTTAGTGTAATTCATTTAACAAAAAATAAATAATGCCATATATGTGTGTGTGTATGTGTGTGTGTTAGAAAAGCATTTTCAAAACTTATAAGCAGAAACGTAATTGCAACTAGGTGTAGCTGCAGGTTTTGAGGAAATGACCCATATTTGCTGCCTCTATCCGAGTCCCTGGTACGACTGTGCCTTATTTCACTTTCCTCCATGTGATTGTGGGCTGCCACTGACTCATGACCGAAGATTGATGATAGTATTAACAGACTTAACAGGTGCCTTTTGCATTGTTAGCACTTGGCTGATATTTAATAATTATTATAGTGATCTTATTCCCTTAAGCTATACGCATTATTGTTAATACCAACAAGTGAGTTAGTCCATTTTATTTTTGTGGTGTCTGAAGTGATTAGAAAGTCTTAGTCACAGTTCCAATGGACTAAATGTAATAAATTGTAAAAAAAAGACTTCTGTTTCTGAAATGTATTCTAAATGTTTATCTGAATTCTTTCATTGTGAAGCTTCTGAGTTCTTGCAAGTTGTTTTCCACTTATTTGTACTTGTTTGAATGATGAATCTCAGACCATATGTTGTTTGATGGAAGCATCCAGCCCGACTTCTGAACATATACAACCTATACCAATGGCTGACTTCAGACATCCTCAATCAGTGAGTGCTGTCCTCTGTGCTGTTAAACCCACACACTCCTGTAACGGCAGCACAGGGTCTTTACGCCACTCACGACAGGTCAGTCAACCGCTCTCAGGATTTCTTTTTGTTCCCAATCCCTGGAGTTCTGCATTGGGAGAGAAAAAAAAAAAAAAAAAGTATAAAGTTATGTTACCAATTATGTTTTTAAGAGGAAATTACAATTCATATGTTAATAACCAGAACAAAAAGAAATCCTGAGAGCGGTTGACTGACCTGTCGTGAGTGGCGTAAAGACCCTGTGCTGCCGTTACAGGAGTGTGTGGGTTTAACAGCAGATCAAATCAAAACCAATGCAATGTTTTTCTC
The DNA here is from genome assembly GCF_003368295.1 of Carassius auratus. Classification (NCBI taxonomy): domain Eukaryota; kingdom Metazoa; phylum Chordata; class Actinopteri; order Cypriniformes; family Cyprinidae; genus Carassius; species Carassius auratus. The sequence goes on along the minus strand of NC_039298.1, from coordinate 4,591,446 downwards.
TTTTAGAGATATTTTGTATTAGATAAGGGGGTTCTCCAATATTCAAAGACCCAACAGGATGTAAGCAAAACTACTATCTCTTATTATAGTGATTAAAATCACAATGTAGTAATGTCCTTTTCTCAAATCCGTAGATTGTCAGAGGCAAGTTTTACGGTGCTTTAGATGTTAGTCTTGCGGTCATGTCTGTGAATAGGAAATCTAAGCGCATCGATCTTGATGCTGGCGACAGCTTGTACCATGTGAAGGTATGTATATGTAGAACTAAGAATGTTAGAGTAGTAGTGATTTGATGTTGTAAATCATTACAGTATCTCATGTTGCCCACATTAGCTGAGTCTGAATCTAGTAAATAAATCCTCAATAAATAAACAAGAGTGTCCAAATTGCACTCAAACCATTATAACCAACATTCATTATATGCTTCAAGAAAAACAGTGCATTATTAAAGATATTATTTTAATTTACAATTTAAATGACAACTGTTTTGTAATATTTGCTGTCTGCCGAGTGTCTGAATGTCTTGCACAGAAAATTGTAGGGCTGGATGATATGCTCAATTTATATCATGATATATTTCTTAATTACGGTCGATACGATAAAATTTAGATATTGATTTGAACAGTAGCCTATTTAAAAAAAAAAAAAAGCCTCAAAAACTGCCAAGAACAGCCACAACAGATGTCTGTACCTACAAATTTATGAAAAACTAATTTGCCAGATCGATAAAACCTATTCCTATAAAACTATGTAATATTTTTGGTGGAAAATATGGCACAAATAAATAAATATTCACCTTTTAGTATTTAGCCTTAATACAAACAAGACATGTGGAATCACTGTCAAATAAACCTCTCCGACTCGCCTCATTAATATTAATATCTTTAACTTCAAAATATAGGCTACCAAACTGTACACTACCAGTCAAAAGTTTTTGAACAGTAAGATCTTTAATGTTTTTTTTTTAAAGAATTATCTTCTGCTCACCAAGCCAGCACTTATTTGATCCAAAATACAGCAAAAAACATTAACATTTTGGAATGTTTATACCATTTAAAATATCTTTTCTATTTAAACACATTTTAAAAATTTAATTTATTCCTGTGATTTCAAAGCTGAGCTTTAACATAATTACTCCAGTCACATGATCCTTCAGAAATCATTCTAATATTGATTGGCTGCTCAAAAACATTTGTTGAAAAGAGCGGAGTAGATTTTTTTTTTTTTCAGGTTTCTTTGATGAAAAGAAAGTTTAGAAGAACAGCATCGTATTTCTATCTGAAATATAAACAAGGTTGGGGAGTAATGGAATACATGTAAAGGTGTTACGTAATCAGGAGGATACAAAAATCCAGTAACTGTAATCCGTTACAGTTACATCAAAAAACGTAGTAATCAGATTATAGTTACATTTTGAAAAAAGGGGGAATACTTTCAGGATTACAATGGTTTCATTTAAAACTAAATAAATCCGTATTTTGGCATAATAACACGATATTAAGCGCAGCTTGATTAATGACTCGCGCGAGTTATATCTATTAAGAGAAAAATTAGATTAATTTTGTATAGAAAAGGCTAAGAGGGCCTTTATTAGATCTAGGGCCAAATGGCTAGAAGTCGGAGAAAAAAACTCTGCTTGCTTTTTCAATTTGGAAAAAAAAGAGCCGAACTTAAAAAAATTTCCTCTTTGTATATTGACAACACTCTTATATCAGATGACAAAAAAAAAATCAGACTTTTACCAAAAATTATATACATCATATTTTAATCCTGTCTCTAGTGATTTATTTCTTAACAAGATACAACCTTTCACTCCTAGTATAAGTATAAATGGCAAAAACCTTTGTGAAGAGGAGATGTCATTTAAAAGAATTAGATGATATCATTAAGAAAACACCTTTTAACAAAAGCCCAAGACCTGATGGTTTACCATTTGAGTTTTACAGATGTTTTTGGGAAGAAATACGTGGGTTTATTTTGAATGTGTTCAATGAGTGTGCAGCAAATGGAGAACTTACAGAATCTATGAAACAGGGAGTAATTACTCTAATTCCAAAACCAAATAAAGATGTTTTGTATTTAGATAACTGGCGCCCAATCACACTGCTTAACTCTATATATGCCAATAGGTTAAAACCATGCTTGGAGGAAATCATATCACACAGTCTGGATTTATGAAAGGAAGAAATATTTCAAACAATATTAGACTGGTCTTAGACCTTTTAGATTATTCAGATTTAGTAAATGAGGAAGCTCTTATTTTGTTTTTAGATTTTTATAAGGCTTTCGATACAGTAGAGCACAATTTCATGCATCAAGCTCTTAATCATTTTGGTTTTGGCCCAACTTTTACAAATATGATGCACACACTCTATAATAATATCTCAAGTAGTGTTTCTTTATCCGGTGGTACGTCTTCTCGTTTTGGCATCCAAAGAGGCATTAGACAGGGATGCCCTATTTTCCCCATTTTTATTAGTAGCTGAAACTTTGAATCTTTACACTCTGCATTGCTCTTAAATCAAAGGTATTGAGATAGGAGATTTTACTTTAACGATTAGTCAATTTGCTGATGACACTTGTTTATTTTTGAAAAACATAGATCAGGTCCCTGTTATTCTGGAGGCACCCAAATTGTTCTCTGATGCCTCAGGTCTATCTGTGAATCAGTCTAAGAGTGAGATTATGGCTATACACCAACTAGAAGACTCAAGTATATCTGGAATACAGGTTAAACAATTAGTTAGATACTTGGGTATTGTAATTAGTAAATCAGACACAGAGAGACTAAGAGAGAATTTTACGCAAAGATTACAAAAAACAAGAAATATCTTTAACTGTTGGCTCCAAAGAAATTTATCTATTCAAGGTCGTGTATTGATTTCAAAGGCTGAAGGGATCTCCAGAATTGTATATCCAGCATTATCTCTTTATGTAGATTCTAAAATGTGTGCCGCAGTTGATAACATTTTATTTAAATTGATTTGGAGAGGTAAAACAAAATATACTAAAAGAAAAACCATAATCAGAAGTGTATCAGAAGGAGGACTTAATGCTTTAGACTTGGACACTATCAATAATATATTTAAAAATAACTGGATCAAAAACTGTCTTTGTGAAAATAACCTTCCATGGTTCTTTATTCCCAATCTAATCTTCAAAGAATGTGGTGGTCTTAATATTCTACTTGCTTGTGATTTTAAATGTACTTAACTCCCAATTAAGTTGTCTAACTTTCACAAACAAGCTTTGAATGCATGGAAATTAGTTTACAAACACAATTTCTCTCCACATTCCTTGTAATAACCAGTATATATTATTCAAAAACAAATCAATTTTTTGGAGCGATTGGTTTAACAAAGGTTTAATTTTTGTTACAGAATTGATAAATCAATCAGGTGACCTTTATAATTATAATGAATTTGTTAATTATTTTGGGACAAGTCTTCTAAAGAATATTTTAAACTCATTCACTGTATCTCCCCGAAACTACTTTATCTTATAAAAAAACGAAAAGATGTATAATCCTGTAATTGGTTATCTTCCTAGTCTGAATGTTGGGGGTCTTTCCATTAGAGACAAAAAAATTTAATTATATATATATATATATATATATATATATATATATATATATATATATATATATATATATATATATATATATATATATATATTAGAAGAATTTTAACTAAAGAAAAAAGTTCTTCACCTAAGGCAATGGTGAAGTGGAAACAGGATTACCACTTCATTGGTTTTAAGAATTTGTGGTCAGATATAAATAAATATGTAATTCCTAATAAAGTCAAAGAAACTCACTTTAAAATAATAAACCGATACTATCCATGTAATGATTTTATTAGTAAGTTTAAAGAAGGGTTTTCGCCATTATGTAGTTTCTGTAAAGAAGAAAATGTAACAATTGTACACTTATTTTTCAGTTGTAATTATACTAAATTATTTTGGTCCCAAGTTTCTTGGTTTCTTTTTGAGTTATTTTATAAGTTTGTCACAATAACCGATGTAATGGTCTTGTTTATTGATTGTGCTACTGGTTTATTGGAAATGGATAATATTATTAAACTTCTTACTCTGTTAGGAAAATATCATTTACATAAAGCAAAATGTATATCGACTGTACCAAATGGTAGACTTTTTTAATTTTTTTGGTATCTCAATAATAATAATAAAAAAAAGCAGTTGATGATAGCCATTGACTTATGAATGGCAGAAGAGTATTATAGATGTATGAAAAAAATACTATGAAAGTCAATGGCTACTGTAAACTGTTTGCTTGCAAACAATCTTCAAAAAATATATATTTTGTGTTTAACAGGAAACTCATTCATAACATCTTTGAGGGAGAGTAAATGATGACAATTTATATTATTGGGTGAATTTAAAAAAAACGTTTAATCTTTTCATGTCTAAATAAAATAATCTTATTTGTGTGTGTTTTTTTTTTTCTCGTAATTTTCTAGCATTAAATATAAAACTTTATCAGTAAATGTAATGTTTAAAACTAAAAAAAAAAAAAAGTCACGTGTGCCACCTGCTGGTGCATGCGCAAATAACAGCTGTCTGCAATCTCCTAAGTCTCCTGCAAAAACCTATGGCAAAAACGCGTTCATTTCATGGAAATCCCGCTGCTATTTTGTTTAAAAAGAAGAAATTGCAAACAACGTTGTACAGTGCAAACTGTGCCTTCCAGCAAAGAAAACACTTTCTTCATTGAAGGATTCGACATCCAACCTAAAGGAGCATTTGCACTTTTAAAAATTAGTTTTCTAATTGATAAAATAAAATAATTGTATTCTCTATTATCCTTTTGAAGAAACATTTTCCATTGTCTAAAAATGTTTCTTATTATATTTTCATTGGAAAAAAATTGAATTTGTATTCTCTATTTTCCTGTTGAAGAAACATTTCCTTAAAATTATTTCTTATTATATTTTCTATTATATATTATTATAATAATCTGTAATACCAATACCATGCACTAGATGTCTGTATAGTCCTTTACATATATATTAATTCAGGGCTGTGAAATTCTTAATTAATAAATGTTGTTGTTTTAAAAAAATAATATTTGACCTTGAAGTAATCCAAAAGTAATCAGTTATACTTTCATATTGTGGTCCTTGGATTACGTTACTGAATACTTTTTTTATGAAGTAATTAGTAACTGTAACAGAATACATTTTTAAAGTAACCCTCCCAAGCCTGAATATAAATCTTATGTAACATTATAAATGTCTTTCGACATAATTTATCAACTTAAAGCATCCTTGTTAAATGTAAGTAGTTTCTATAATAATATTGAAAAAAAAAAAAAAAAACTTTTGAAGCTTTATTTCAGATAAATGCTGACCTTTGGAACTTTCATCAAAGAATCCTGAAAAAAATGTACTCCACTGTTATTGACAATCAGCAAATTGTCATAATAGAATGATTTCTGAAGATCATGTGGCACTGAAGACTGTATTGTTTACATTTTACATATTACATTTTAAAAAGCTGTTATTTGAAATGGTAAAAATATTTAAAAATTGTACTGCTTTTGGTGTATTTTAGATCAGAAGATGATGATAAAAAAAGTAAAACCGTATTGTTTAAAAACCTTTGATGTAGGCTGATTATTCTTATAGATTGAAATGTGCTTCAACTGGACTAAAGAGTTTGAAACGTGCTCCAAGCTGCTTCAGAAAACAAAACAAAAATTGAGCAACAACAAAAACATATGTTGCTGGAGACAGGGCTTATTGAAAATGCAAACTGATTGTCTGCCAGCAGAAGGGGCTGTAAGAGCGGCAGAACCAGCGGTTTCTCAGGTAATGGCTGTAATCAAAGCAGCTCCACTCATGAACACTGCTTTATCAGATGAAATGAAAATGCAATTAAAAAAAAAAAAAAAAAATTTGGAATCCAGAAAAATTCAAATGGAAAAAACGGAATTTGAAAAAAAAAAAAAAAAACTGATTTCATAGTTCCGTACAGCCATTCAGAACTTCTACTAGCCAAAACAAATAAACCAGGGGACGGAATCACAAGAACGTTCTTAAGAAAAAATGGCAGTTGATTTAATAAATAAAATGTAAGAATATTTTGTATTCCAAAATGTTTCTTAATATTCTTTTTTTTTTCTCTTATGATTGTTCCTAAGACTTTATACTTAAAAGGAATATTCTTAAAAATCTATGTAAATAACTTAAATTTAAGTGCCCCTAACTTGTCTTAAAACCCAAATAGTTATGATTGTTGATGTTTATTGGGTTATTTCAAATGAATTTCTATATTTAATCACAACTACACTAGTTACATATGATACATAGTAGGACTATATAGGACAGTGATGTAAACCATGGCCATTCATGATTGTGTAAAGTGACCATTTGCTGTATTTCAAATTCAGTAACAACTCTACACAATTAAGTCTGATAGGGATCTCTTTTTTTTTAAAATTTAGCCTATAAATAAAACAATCTTTTGCAGTATACAGCACGATTGCACCCATATACAGGACGCATTTATTGTAGGAGCGCACACACACATACTGGAAGCATTCACTCAGAAAGAGCACAACAACAACCGTACAAAAATGTATGAAACTGATTGCTGCTTCTTGAGACCATCTTTTTAAAAGTAACTTCAAAAACATGGCACATAAAAATGTCAAGCCGAGCGTCACTCAAGCCAGTTCCCATTCCTTTTACTGTCAGTTTGCTGATGTAAGTGTTTCTCAATGGAAGCAATATGGCATGTCGCAGAAAAAAGCTAACGGCTACTTCTCGGATCTGTAGAATGATGCTCAAAAGTCTTAGACATGCCGTATTAATCAAGGCTTTGAACCAGTGCAAGGAACGAAAACGAAAACCGGAAACAAACAAAATTTTGACAGAAACGGAAACAAAATCTAATTTTATGGTTCTGAACAGAATCAATTTACAGGCCATTTACAGGTTAATAATTATTTATTATTTATTATTTATTTTATTATACCATTTTAATATTTAAAATTTGCTGTCAACCAATCACAAATTCGAGTAGTCCATCATAAGCAAATGTGATACTGAAGCCAACTCAGCTGTGAGCTCATCATAGGTCAGTCTCAATGGCAATGCACCGCCCTTAGAGTTTATCTGAGGATAGTGTAAGATGAATTCAACAGATCACACCTGCAGCGCTTCTGTGAATGAAGAAAACTGAAAAACTATAGGCTTATACAAAAACGAATATAGGCATATACAGTATTGTTCAAAATAATAGCAGTACAATGTGACTAACCAGAATAATCAAGGTTTTTAGTATATTTTTTATTGCTACGTGGCAAACAAGTTACCAGTAGGTTCAGTAGATTGTCAGAAAACAAACAAGACCCAGCATTCATGATATGCACGCTCTTAAGGCTGTGCAATTGGGCAATTAGTTGAAAGGGGTGTGTTCAAAAAAATAGCAGTGTCTACCTTTGACTGTACAAACTCAAAACTATTTTGTACAAACATTTTTTTTTTCTGGGATTTAGCAATCCTGTGAATCACTAAACTAATATTTAGTTGTATGACCACAGTTTTTTAAAACTGCTTGACATCTGTGTGGCATGGAGTCAACCAACTTGTGGCACCTCTCAGCTGTTATTCCACTCCATGATTCTTTAACAACATTCATTCACATTTCTTGGTTTTGCTTCAGAAACAGCATTTTTGATATCACCCCACAAGTTCTCAATTGGATTAAGGTCTGGAGATTGGGCTGGCCACTCCATAACATTAATTTTGTTGGTTTGGAACCAAGACTTTGCCCGTTTACTAGTGTGTTTTGGGTCATTGTCTTGTTGAAACAACCATTTCAAGGGCATGTCCTCTTCAGCATAGGGCAACATGACCTCTTCAAGTATTTTAACACATGCAAACTGATCCATGATCCCTGGTATGCGATAAATAGGCCCAACACCATAGTAGGAGAAACATGCCCATATCATGATGCTTGCACCTCCATGCTTCACTGTCTTCACTGTGTACTGTGGCTTGAATTCAGAGTTTGGGGGTCGTCTCACAAACTGCCTGTGGCCCTTGGACCCAAAAAGAACAATTTTACTCTCATCAGTCCACAAAATGTTCCTCCATTTCTCTTTAGGCCAGTTGATGTGTTCTTTGGCAAATTGTAACCTCTTCTGCACATGCCTTTTTTTTAACAGAGGGACTTTGCGGGGGATTCTTGAAAATAGATTAGCTTCACACAGACGTCTTCTAACTGTCACAGTACTTACAGGTAACTCCAGACTGTCTTTGATCATCCTGGAGGTGATCATTGGCTGAGCCTTTGCCATTCTGGTTATTCTTCTATCCATTTTGATGGTTGTCTTCCGTTTTCTTCCACGTCTCTCTGGTTTTGCTCTCCATTTTAAGGCATTGGAGATCATTTTAGCTGAACAGCCTATCATTTTTTGCACCTCTTTATAGGTTTTCCCCTCTCTAATCAACTTTTTAATCAAAGTACGCTGTTCTTCTGAACAATGTCTTGAACGACCCATTTTCCTCAGCTTTCAAATGCATGTTCAACAAGTGTTGGCTTCATCCTTAAATAGGGGCCACCTGATTCACACCTGTTTCTTCACAAAATTGATGACCTCAGTGATTGAATGCCACACTGCTATTTTTTTTAACACATCCCTTTCAACTAATTCAACTAATTGCCCAATTGCACAGCCTTAAGAGCGTGCATATCATGAATGCTGGGTCTCATTTGTTTTCTGAGAATCTACTGAACCTACTGGTAACTTGTTTGCCACGTAGCAATAAAAAAATATACGAAAAACCTTGATTATTCTGGTTAGTCACATTGTACTGCTATTATTTTGAACAATACTGTACACTAAATATATGTAATCTATTTAAATCATATTGACAGATTAACGAAATGAAAGAAAAAATGTGCTAAATTACATTTCATTGTGATGTGTTCCAAAGTTTTCGGAAAGGAAAATGAAACCGCAGAGAAATGTTTTCTTTATTTTACAAAAGCTTTACAGTTTTAATTATTTAGCAGAAGTTTGACAGCTTTAATATCTTGCTTCTGTAAAACCAAACAGCGTTGGTATGACCTTACGCGCTGACACAACATAATTTTGCTATATTGAAGCCTGTTCATTACAAAATAAAATACAGTTTAAAAAAACAAAGTAACACTGCTCCGTTGTACAATGTTGCGTTCAGTGTGACCACACCTCACTGTGCTGATATAGCCGATGTGCAGGATGATGTTTTATGTCGATGGAAGTACAAATATTTTAGCATACAGATACATCGGGAACATGGAACCATTTGCCCAATGAGAGTGGTAGGCATCAGCTTCACCTTAATTATTATTATTTTTTTGTCTTTTTTTTTCCTTGTCTTTTTGAGTAAAGAAATTGCTGTATAATAATAATAATAATAATAATAATAATAATAATAATAATAATAATAATAATAATAATAATTATTATTATTATTATTATTATTATTATTATTATTATTATTATTAGGCAAATTATAGGCAAAGAATATTGATTTAAACAAATGTTATTAACCGGTATTTCTTCCTCCCGAACCGGAATGGTACTAATATCAGAGGAACGCAGGAACGTAAATGTTAAAATATTGATTCTGCTCTGAGTGAACAGATTAGATTTTTTTTTTTTTTTTTTTCAAGCCCTGGTATTAATCAAACACTAGAAAGTGGGAATGGGTTGAAAAGTGGCCTCTTGTCTCCTCAACAGTCTTAACGGAGCTACTCCAGCAGAGCATTTGCTTGACTAACTTGAACACTAACTTGATTGGTCATTCAAAAGATGAACAGACGATTCTGTGGTTGGCAAAACAGCTCATCATTAGACCTAAACGTGGGATGTGAGGCCTCTTCTAGGGGAGTGTCTCTGACAGCGATGACATGCAAAATGATAGAATAAAATTTAATCATAACACATTGGATTTGCTTGTGAAAAACTCTAATTGTAACTATTTGTTTGTGGGTGCGTTGACTTGTCTCCTCCTTCCAGGCAAAGAGTGATGATATCTTCTATATCTGGCTAACCAAACTGACTGCCCATCGGCATTTCAAGAAGAACGAGGCTATAAACCTACACCAGGGGGTCCTTCAAGCCCTCTCGACAGGAAACGGCAGCACTTTGCCTGCCACGAGTCTTGCACAGAGAAACAGAGCGATGGTGGGCATTAATGTTCATCTTAAATGTGATTTTGCTTTTGAAAAAAAAAGTAATGTTTTTTTTTCTTTTTTTTTTCACTGGTTTGAATTTTCCCCATTGAGAGGTTCTGAACTTTTCTCTTATCTAGATGCCACATTATCAGAGCTCACCATCATTGTTTGGGTCAGAGATGCAGGTTTTCCCATCAGCCTCTTCATCTCGAGGAAATACTAAAGTTTCTGATTGGCTCAAAAAGACACAGGAAGCTGACTTTTGCCAGCAAGGTATGCAATACTAATACCTTTTTTTAATTTAGCATGAGTATATGGAGTCAGTGTAGGTCCTGAAGAAATGTCATTTAAATCGACATTATAAAACACTAGAAAAATTTGGGACAACTTTTATATATGCATTTTGAGAATCTTCAGTGTTTGCAATTAGTGTTGTCAAAAGATCCAGTACATAGTTGAAAGTTACGGTAACAGGTTTTTTAAAGAACTGATAGTACCTTGTACCCGGTCAACCTGGTTCTTGATGTGCTATTCGAAAGGTGTGCAGATGCGCTCTCTTAATCCTCATGTTGTGATCGGGTCTTTTTTGCCCCGAGAAGTTTCTTTTTCCCGAAAAAGATTTTTGAAGATTTTTTTCCTTGTTACACTTGTGGTGCTCCAGGGCAAAAATGACCCAGACTCAAAAAATTGCTTAAATCATTCATTATGCTATATTATCACCAAAGATTGGTGACACACTGGCTGCGTGGCGTGAGTGTGGCGTTTCTGCTGCGTGTCAGTTGCGTGACGGCTGCCTCACGTTTTCTGTGTCCTTAAACACCATAATCATGCCTGGCGCGCTGCTGCTACTGTAGGTGACATAGAGGGAGGCAGCCGACAGACCAGGATCTTGTCTTCACTACAACAATATCTACACTTCATGTTGAGCATAAATATAAAGCCTACTGATAAAGGACACCGTCAACAGTATTAACGGTAAAATAGACTATGTTTGACAGGTACAATATGCCAGTGTGTCACCGGCCTAAGGTTTTCAAAAGGCATCACGCGAGTTCGAACATCACTACAACTAGAAAAAAAAACTATTGTAATTCAAACGCAGCTCCCGTCGGCATTTAAACAGACCTTTGCTCTTAATTCCGATCGGTCCAACGCAATAACGAAATCTGAGCAGGTCTAAAAACTGAAACTGCTGATGCTGCAAATCTACACTTTGGAAAAGTTATATATTTTAAATATAAGCAGGCCTACAAGCTGGGATTGGTAATGCTGCACTGTAATCATAGTTATTTATTTATATTTTTCCTTATATTTTATTATGTGATATTGGTTTGAGACTGAGAGTATTTTATTTAGAGGAGAACTTTGCAGCAGTATTTTATTTCATATTCTTTTTTTATTTTATATATATTTTATTAAAAAGTGTCTTTTAAACTTTTTTTGTACAATTTGTTTACACTTTTTATAGTAATGAACAACCTGCAGTTTAATGTTTGGATTTCTTCCCCTTACTGTATGAACCGAACCGTGACTTTAAAACCGAGGTACGTACCGAACTGTTATTTTAGCGTACCGTTACACCCCTATCCTAGGTGTATATGACTTTCTTCTTCAGATGAATCCAGTTTGAGTTATATTGAAAATTGTCCTGGCTATTCAAAGCTGTATCATTGTTGTCCGCGGGTGTTACAATTGAACAGTCCATAAGTCGTCAAATAAAGCACTTCCATCTATAATAAAACGTGCCTCACAGGACTCCGGCGGCTGAATAAAGGTCTTCTGTTTTTGAAAGAAAAATATCCATATTTCAGTGTATGACAGATATCGTGACCGAAAGTGTTTATTACGTTTGAAATATGGATATTTTGTTCACTCCCCAGAGCTGTTTTACAGTTGAATAGCCAATCCGCTGACTGCAATGATAGAGCTTGGAATAGCCTGAACAATTTTTTTATATCTCTAACTGGATTCATCTGAAAGAAGAAAGTCATAAACACCTAGGATGCTTTGAGGGCGAGTAAAACGGTCTAATTTTCATTTTTGGGTGAAGTATCCCTTTAATGTGCTCTTTCTCATACTACAATTAATCAGATGCAAATATAAATACAAAACCAGTCCTAAATGAAGAAAAATTGACAAAAAGATTGAATCCAATGTTTGGTGATAATTAGATTAGATTAGATTCAACTTTATTGTCACTGCACATGTAGGTACAAGGCAACGAAATGCAGTTAGCATCTAACCAGAAGTGCAATAAGCAGTAAGTACAGAATAAAGGTCTATAATATGTACAATAACTATACAGGTAAGTATTATGGACATAATTTACAGATATTAAATACTATAAGCACGATATACAGATAGCTGTACTATGAACATACTATACAGATGGGCTATGTAAAAGTGTATGTACACTATAGGCAGAACTAAGAACATAATTTACAGTATTGCAATGGACAGTAAAGTGCATAGAAAAAAAATATTTCAATGTGCAAATGGATTATACAGTGTTCCTGGATGAACAGACAGTAGTGCAAGTAATAACAAGTTACTTTTTGCTTGTTGTGAGTAAATAAATCAGTGTTGAAGAGGGGGGAGGAGTCTATGTGTGTGGTGTGGGGGGTGTTGAGGGGTGTCAGAGGGCAGAGTTCAGCAAGGAGACAGCTTTAGGGAAAAAGCTGTTCCTGAATCTTGTGGTCCTTGTCCGGAGGCTCCTGAAACGCCTTCCGGAGGGGAGGAGGTTAAACAGTTCGTGGTCAGGGTGAGAGGAGTCCTTGAGAATGCTGCGAGCTCGACGTAGACAGCGTTTCCTCTGGATGTCCTCAAGAGCAGGAAGTGGTGTCCCTGTGATTCGTTGGGCAGTTTTCACCACCCTCTGCAGTGCCTTGCGGTCAGCCACTGAGCAGTTCCCATACCAGACTGTGATGCAACTGGTCAGAATGCTCTCGATCGCACACCGGTAAAAGTTCACCAGGATGGTTGAAGACAGCTGGTTCTTCTTCAGTGTCCTGAGGAAGAAAAGGCGCTGGTGAGCCTTTTTGACGAGGCTGGAGGTGTTTGTAGTCCAGGACAGGTCCTCCGAGATGGTGGTTCCCAGGAACTTGAAGCTGGAGACACGTTCAACAACCATCCCGTTAATGTGGATGGGGTCATGCGTGCTTCCTTTTTTCTTCCTGAAGTCCACAATGAGCTCCTTGGTCTTATTGGTGTTAAGGAGCAGGTTATTGTCAGCGCACCATGTGGCCAGGTGCTGTACCTCTTCCCTGTAGGCAGTCTCATCGTTGTCACTGATGAGGCCAATCACCGTGGTGTGATCTTAATGATGGAGTTGGATCCATGCACAGGCTTGCAGTCGTGGGTATAAAGGGAGTAGAGGAATGGGCTCAGCACACAGCCCTGTGGTACGCCAGTGTTAAGTGTGATGGTGGTGGAGTGGTTGTGGCCTGACCGAACATGCTGAGGCCTGTTGGTCAGAAAGTCCATAATCCAGTTGCAGAGGGAGGTGTTAATGTACAGGTCTCCAAGTTTTGTGGTCAGCTTGGAGGGAATGACGGTGTTAAATGCTGAACTGAAGTCAACAAACAACATCCTAACATACGTGTTGTTATGGTCTAAGTGTGTGAGGGCAGAGTGCAGCACTGTGCATACTGCATCCTCTGTGCTCCCATTTCTGTGGTAGGCAAATTGGTGTGGGTCCAGTGTGGGTGGGAGGCAGTCTTTGAGATGTGCTAGGACCAGTCGCTCGAAGCACTTCATAATGATGGGTGTGAGTGCTACGGGGCAATAGTCATTGAGGCACGTTGGGGAGGAGTGTTTTGGTACTGGCACAATGGATGTGCACTTAAAACATGTAGGCACAGTTGCTTGGATGAGGGACATGTTGAAAATGTCTGTGAAGACCCCTGCAAGCTGCTCTGCACATGCCCTAAGCACACGTCCAGGAATGCCATCAGGGCCAGCAGATCCGTTGATCCGGCTCAGTGCAGTGTGGACATCTGTGGAGGTGAGTTTGAGAGGTTGGTGGTCTGAAGAGGCTGAGATTTTGGTGGCCGTCTCCTTGCTGTCGCTGTTGAAGCGAGCATAAAAGTAATTTAGCTCGTTAAGGAAGAAGACGTCCGTGACTGTTGGTGTGGAGTTGCTTGACTTGTAGTCACTGATGATCTGGATGCCCTGCCACATGCGTCGGGGGTCAGAGTTGGAAAAGGGTTCCTCTACCTTCAACTTGTAGCAGTACTTCGCCTTTTTGATGCCCCTTTTCAGGTTAGCCCTGGATTTACTGTAGGCCTGAGCGTCGTCTGACCTGAAAGCGGTGTTGCGGGCTTTCAGCAGAAGTCGCACCTCCTTGTTCATCCATGGCTTCTGATTAGGGTATGTTGTTATCTGTTTTTCTGTTGTTACACTGTCAATGGTGGAGTTGATGTGATCCAGTACAGAGGAGGTGTAGATGTCAATGTCCGTGTGAGAGCCACAGCCAGCCTGTGAAGCAAACATACTCCAGTCAGTGTGTTGAAACCTGTCTTGAAGTAAAGAGTCAGCTCCAGTTGGCCACACTTTGATGGTCCTCACTGATGGCTTCACACGGTTGATGAGGGGTGAATACTTAGGGGTGAGAAACAAAGAAAGGTGATCAGACTGTCCGAGGTGGGGGAGGGGGCTCGCGATGTAAGCTCCATTAATGTTTGTATAAACATGATCCAAAGTTTTGTCTCCTCTGGTGTGGCAGGAAACATGCTGGTGAAATTTGGGGAGTACTGTTTTTAATTTGCAGTGATTAAAATCACCCGCGACAATAAAAGCAGCCTCCGGGTGAGCAGTCTGTTGTTTACTAATGGCTGCATGAAATTCGTTCAAAGCAAGCTTGGCATTAGCATCCGGTGGAATATAGACTGCGGTTATTATGGTGGAAGTGAACTCCCGTGGCAGATAAAAAGGTCTACATTTAACCATGAGAAACTCTAGGTAAGCTGAGCAGTGTCTCCCAACAATGACAGTGTTCGTACACCAAGCTTTGTTGACATAAATGCACAATCCACCACCTCTTGTCTTGCCGGAGTCATCTGCCGTTCTATCTGCCCGAAGCGTGTAGCGTCCTGCTAGCTCAATAGCATTGTTGGGTACGTCGCTGTGTAGCCATGTTTCTGTGAAAACCATGACATTGCAGTCCAGAAGTCTCTTACTGTGGGTGATGCGGAGTCGTAACTCATCCATTTTGTTCACCAGTGACCGCACATTAGCGAGAAAAATGCTGGGTAAAGAGAGCCGGAGCGGTGTTAGCTTTAGCTCCGCTCTTAGACCTCCGCGCTTCCCCCGCCTTTGTTTACGATCTCGACGCCGCCTGCGAGCACTTCCGCCCAGCCGGGTAGAGTGCGAAGCCTCGGGTGTTCTAGCGATCTCAGGGATGAGTCGAAGATTGGTGATAAAACTGCTGGTAAAGTCCTCACCGATATCCAAAAGCTCCTGTCGGGTGTATGATGTTAAAGCAAAGCTGTTCAGTACGAACAGACCCGAGATGAGCAGGAATAAAACTGCAAAATTGCAAAAACTGGAGAGACGCTGAGCCTCGCAATGTGTTCGCGCCGCCATCTTGGTCAAAATATAGCATGAGGAGTAATTTATAAGCAATTTAAGGCCGGGTCATTTTTGGTAAGCTTTGTTTCCCATATATTGATTTAATTGTGGTGGTCTACCACAATATCAAAACTGACAGCCACAAACACATTTTTCAAAACGTGTCAAAGTGGAAACCTGGTGCGGGTGTTTTTATGTCACTGTATTTCTGAAGGAAGCTTTCTTCAAAAAACGATTTATGTCATTTTCATTTCATCTCGCCCGTAATGCCTGAGCAGCTATTGTTGGCTGATTTGCAGCGCTTATTTGATTACAGCCGTTACCAGGGGAAACCACTCTCTTGCACGCTACAATCGCCTCCTGCTGGCAGAGAATGAATTTGCATATATAAAGGTGGTATTCTGTCAGGTGCATCTCAACAAATTAAAATGTCGGGGAAAAGTTCATTTCAGTAATTCAACTCAAATTGTCAAACTTGTGTATTAAATAAGTACAGGTGCTGGTCATATAATTAGAATATCATCAAAAAGTTGATATTAACTAATTCCATTCAGAAAGTGAAGCTTGTATATTATATTAATTCATTACAAACATACTGACATATTACACATGTTTTTCTTTTAATTTTGATGATTCTAACTGACAACTAAGGAAAATCCCAAATTCAGTATCTCAGAAAATTAGAATATTGTGGAAAGGTTCAAAATTGAAGACGACTGGTGCCACACTCTAATCAGCTAATTATCTCAAAACGCCTGCAAAGGCCTTTAAATGGTCTCTCAGTCTAGTTCTGTAGGCTACATAATCATGGGGAAGACTGCTGACTTGACAGTTGTCCAAAAGAAGTATGCAAGACATGTGTTTCAGCTGTCGCATTCCTTGTGTCAAGCCACTCTTGAACAACAGACAGCATCAGAAGCGTCTCGCTTCAAAAAGGACTGGACTGCTGCTGAGTGGTCCACAGTTATGTTCTCTGATGAAAGTAAGTTTAGCATTTCCTTTGGAAATCAGGGTCCAAGAGTCTGAAGGAAGAGAGGGGAGGCACACAATCCAAGTTGCTTGAGGTCCAGTGTAAAGTTTCCACAGTCAGTGATGGTTTGGGTGCCATGTCATCTGCTGGTGTTGGTCCACTGTGTTTTCTGAGGTCAAAGGGCAACACAGCCGTATACCAGGAAGTTTTAGAGCACTTCATGCTTCCTGCTGCTGACCAACTTTATGGAGATGCAGATTTCATTTTCCAACAGGACTTGGCACCTGCACACAGTGCCAAAGCTACCAGTACCTGGTTTAAGGACCAGGGTATCCCTGTTCTTAATTGGCCAGCATACTCGCCTGACCTTAACCCCATAGAAAATCTATGGCGTATTGTGAAGAGAAAGATGCGATTATGCCAGACCCAAGAAAGCAGAAGAGCTGAAGGCCACTATCAGAGCAACCTGGTCTCTCATAACACCTGAGCAGTGCCACAAACTGATCGACTCCATGCCACACCGCATTGCTGCAGTCATTCAGGCAAAACGAGCCCCAACTAAGTATTGAGTGCTGTACATGCTCATACTTTTCAATTGGCCAAGATTTCTAAAAATCCTTGCTTTGTATTGGTCTTTAGTAATTTGGGATTTTCCTTAGTTGACAGATATAATCATCAAAATTAAAATAAATAAACGTTTGAAATGTATCAGTCTGTGTGTAATGAATGAATATAATATACAAATTTCAGTTTTTGAATGGAATTAGTGAAATCAACTTTTTGATTATATTCTAATTATATGATTAGCACCTGTATACTGAAGTAGTTTAAGTCTTTGGTTCTTTTAATTGTGAATTTGGCTCACATTTAACAAAAACCCAGCTAATCAACTCAAAACACCTGCAAATGTTTCCAGAGCCTTCAAAATGGTCTCTCAATTTGGTTCACTAATCTACACAATCATGGGGAATACTGCTGATCCTGACAGTTGTCCAGAAGACAATCATTGACACTCTTCACAAGGAGTGTAAGCCAAAAAAACATTAATTGCCAAAGAAGCTGGCTGTTCATTGAGTGCTGTATCAAAGCATGTTAACAAAGTTCTGTGGAAGAAAAAGATGGACAACCAAGAGAACCGCAGCCTTATGAGGATTGTCAAGCACACTGGATTCAAGAATTTGAGTGAACTGTACAAGGAATAGACTGAGGCTGGGGTCAAGACATCAAGAGCCACCACACACAGAAGTGTCAAGGAATTTGGCTCCAGTTGTCATCAGGCCCGGCGTCAAGGGGGGGCTTAGCGACGATCTTAAGCCCCCCCTCCTAAGCCTGGCACAATAGAACATAAAAATGTAATAAAGTATAATGTGATATAAAATGTGATGTGTAATTTCAATAAAAAGTTTAAAAACAAAACGTTACTTATTTTAAATTGAATCGAGTTTTAATCATACCATAACCACTAAAAAATATCAGGCAAAAATCTGACGTGACCGTCAGACTGGTGGTAGGCGGAGATTTGTCTCCTAACAACGCTAGCCTATCAGGGAGCTTCTTACAATTGTGTGATTCATCAGTATTTGTTAGATTACTGTACGGCAGTATACAAATGGATATATTATAGTTTGCCAGATGCGACCGTGCAAATTCCAAGACACCAACAGCAACTCAGTAGACATGCTAGTCGACAAGACACCAACACCTATTGTTCCTCTGCCCTCGTGCTCCAGCTCATGCACGCCTGGACCACCAAGAGTGCCTTTTGACCTTGGTGAGGATAAACCAAATCAGGTTAAATTAAGACGTTTTCCTCTTCGCCTTTGCTACAACCAGCATTGATCATTTGTTGCATCATGGTATATGTCACGGGAGTGGTGGGAATACTCCGTAGAAGCAGATGCTGCATTTTGTTTTCCATGTAGGAAATATCTAATATCTCCATCAGACAACGCTTTCACTGTAAGGGGCTTCAGTGATTGGAAACACGCTGTAGAGGCGGGAAAAGGCCTTAACAAACATGCAGCATCAAAAGAGCACATTACAAGCATGGCACTCTGGAAATACAGAGGAAACGGGCTGAAAGTGGACTTGAAATTTCCACTATGGTTAACAGTAACCAATTAGCTAGGAATCGCTACTACCTCTCCTCTGTAGTGGACATGATTGAGTTTCTTGTAGTGAACCATTTGCCGCTAAGGGGAAGCACAGATGCTTTTGATAGTCTAACAGAGGATGGAAGCGGACTTTTCCTTTCATTATTCGAATATAACCTCCGAAAAGATCCAGAGTTAAGGAGTGTTATGAAGACAATACCACGCAATGCAATGTACAGTTCTCACGAAATTCAAAATGACGTCATTGCAGACATGAGCAGTCTGGTCACTGAAGAAATAGTTTGAGAAGTTGCAGACTCGTGGTACAAAATCAAAGTAGATGGCACACGTGACCCAACTGGAATGGAAAATATTTCCATAATTGTTCGCTTTGTTAAAGACAATTATCATGTCACAGAGCGACTTCTTTCCATGATCAACAACTGAAAAAGGGGATGCCCAGACCCTTACTAACACAATAATTACAGAGCTTGAAAAGAATGGGTTAAGTACTTCTAAAATATTGAGCCAGGTGTATGACGGGGCCTCATGTCCGAAAAAAATGGAGTACAGAAAATTTTGCAGGACAAATTAGGAAGAGTGATTCCGTACGTGCATTGCTTCAATCATCAGCTCCATCTTGTGGTAGTTCATGCAATATCCAGAGCCCGCGGTTGAAGACTTCTTTAATGTATGTAACTTGCTTTATAAATTCATAAAGGAGCAACCGTTGCTGTCTTGTATGGAGGGCAGCAGCTTAAGAGATTACTTGAACAGCGATGGACAGGACATCTTCAAACTGTCAAAACAATTCTGAATTCTTTAAGACATTACTTTGTTGTTAGCCGAAATCAATGGAAACCGCAGATACGAGACGGAGGTGCGCATGGAAGCAGCTGGCCTGATTAGGGAAGTATCAGAGATGAGCTTCAAATTCATTGCCCACATGGTGTATAAGATTCTACTGCTGCTTGATGCTCCAAATGAACTGATGCAGTCAGAGGACATGGATCTTCTAAGTGCAGTCAAATTAGTTACTTGTGCTTCAGAATGCCTTACGAAATTGCGCAGTGAATCTGAGTTCTTAGAGCTGTGGGAAAAGGCAGACGACACTGAAATGCCAAGACCTCCCAAACGAAAGCGGACCATCAACAAAGGCCTTCAAGAATATCTGCTGGAGGAAAGCATTGGCCAGGTTCAAGGTGATTTGGGAAATCAAGAAGAGCTCAGACGATTATTCTACAGTACTTTGGATGCAGTGCTTGCAGAAATCTTGGAGCGTTTCGGAGAAAGAAATAGCAAGTTAATTGAAGCTCTTTCAGCTTTTGATCCAAAATGTGACGCCACTTTCTTGGATGCTCAACTCGTACAAGATATGATGAACTTAATTAATTCAGAAGTGGTTCATTCAGAATTTGTTGTGGCCCGACAATTCCTGGGTAAAGTACTGTCCAGATCGATTTCTAGTGGCGAAAAATTAACAAATACTCCAGGAGCATCATACCACGCTTGAAGCCATGCCTAGTGTAATCACTGCAATGAAATGTGCGCTGACATTTGGAGCTTCTACAGCTACATGCCAAAACTCATTTTCTACTCTGAAACATGTTCACGGACAATCGAAGGAGCATGCTACATCAGCGAAAGGCTCATTTAGTGCAACTGGCATTTGAAAGAGACTTGACAAGAAAATTTCGGGATGAATGGAAAGATACTCTACTGAGAAGGTTCAACAAGAGTAAGCGCCGCAGACTCCAGCTGTTCTAGCAGGTTGTTTTTTTTTTATTTAGCTACTATAGAATGCATAATTAGTTTATACCGTCATCATATTTTAGTCGTGACTTAAATGTTTGCATAAAGTTTGAACCAATTCTGATGTGCATAGAGCCAGTGAAAAATCATATTTCTTTTTCTTTGCGAATAGTGACGATGATTAGTAATACTAGTTACTTTGTTTTATAGGAAAAATTAAATTCCATCACCAAACGCCCACTGACACTCAAGCTATGTGCCCCCCCGGGAAGGAGGGATAGTCCCCACTGTTAAAATCTTCTGGCGCCGGGACTGGTTGTCGTATTCCTCTTGTTAAGCCACTCCTGAGGCATCTTACCTGGGCTCAGGAGGAGAACTGAACTGTTGCCCAGGGCTCCAAAGTCCTCTTTTCAGATGAGAACAAGTTTTGTATTTCATTTGGAAACCAAGGTCCTAGTGTCTGGAGGAAGGGTAGAGAAGCTCATAGCCCAAGTTGCTTGAAGTCCAGTGTTAAGTTTACGCAGTCTTTGATTTGGGGTGCAATGTCATCTGCTGGTGTTGGCCGATTGTGTTTTCTGAGGTCCAAGGTCAACACAGCCGTATACCAGGAAGTTTTAGAGCACTTCATGCTTCCTGCTGCTGACCAACTTTATGGAGATGCTGATTTCATTTTTCAGCAGGATTTGTCACGTGCCCACACTTCCAAAAGCACCAAAAGATGGTTAAACGACCTTAGTGTTGGTGTGCTTGACTGGCCAGCAAACTCACCAGACCTGAACCCCAGAGAGAATCTATGGGCTCTTGTCAAGAGGAAAATGAGAAATAAGAGACCAAAAATGCAGATGAACAACTTGCAATTATCATAACCTTCCTAGTTTTTTTTTTTAATTTTTTATAAGAAATTGAACCTGGTGTGAAGTAGCATCACCTTATTTAATGTTATTTGAAACCTTTCTAAAAAGCAAACACACAAACAAAAAAACCCACACTTGATCCCTTTCATTTCACACAAATTGTACTATTGTCAGTTGACACCTATTTAGTGTACTAAGTAGACTGCTTTTGCATCAGAAGGCTTCAAAATATGTTAACTTCCTCTAACATTCAGACTCTCATTCACAGAACTTGCCAGGTGTCAGCTGGATATAGCTGAGCTTTTGAGTTTAATCCTGAAACTTCACTGGCATGAGGGTGGTCTTCCCATCACAAATGCGGACCTTGAACGTCGAATCGGCATGCAGGTGAGTCTGCGGTTTTAAATCTGACACAGAATGGATAGGATATGTTATCTTTGTGCAGCTGCCGGCATAACACTGAGCAAATGTGAGAAGTAGAAGTGATTGTTTGATGGCATTAGCAGTGTTAAATAGCAAAGAGGTTAACATGGTGCTTATTTTTCAGGACCTTAGTCTTCTGAAACCCAAAAAGAAGTCTGGAAAGATCTGGGGTCATTCCCGAACACTTTCAAGATTCGAATCACTTGGTTTTGTAAGTTCAAAGTGATGTTTCTTATTTGAGTTTGAATATACAGGTACTGGTCATTATAATTAGAATATAATCAAAAAGTTGATTGATTTAACTTATTCCATTCAGAAAGTGAAACTTGTATATTATATTCATTCATTACACACAGACTGATATATTTCAGATGACAACTAAGGAAAATCCATAATTCAATATCTCTGAAAAATAGAATATAACTTAAGAACAATACAAAGAAAGGATTTTTAGAAATATTGGCCAACTGAAAAGTATGAGCATGAAAAGTCTGAGCATTGTGGCGGGGTGAGGAACTACACGACAACCGATGGAAGAGGAAAGACCCCGAAGGGTGGATTTATTAGATGAAAGTGCTCTGGGTGAAGGCGGTGCTCTCCGTGGCGCTTTAAGTCCCTCGTGCTCGCTGTGTCCTGAGTGGTGGATCCCGTGCTGTGCTCTCCTTGGTGGGGGCTGACGGTCACACGCTGCTCTCTGGAAAAGAGGAGGTAAGGGTTAGCGTCTTTGTCAGGAGACATTCCTCACCACTCTGTCTTCCTCCTCTGCCTAAGTAGGCACTGCTTGATGAGCTGCAGGTGCGACCGCTCAGCCCGTGATGAGCTCGTGCCGGTGATTCCGGTGTGTTGCCAGGGCGACGCTGACGAGCGCTCGGGACGCATGTCACAGCATGTACAGCACTCAATACTTAGTTGTGGTTCCTTTTGCCTGAATTACCGCAGCAATGCGGCGTGGCATGGAGTCGATCAGTCTGTGGCACTGCTCAGGTGTTATGAGGGCCCAGGTTGCTCTGATAGTGGCCTTCAGCTCTTCTGCATTATTGGATCTGGCATGTCACATCTTCCTCTTCACAATACCCCATAGAGTTTCTATAGAGTTAAGGTCAGGCGAGTCTGCTGGCCAATTAAGAACAGGGATACCATGGTTCTTAAACCAGGTACTGGTAGCTTTGGCACTGTGTGCAGGTGCCAAGTCCTGTTGGAAAATGAGATCTGCATTTCCATAAAGTTGGTCAGCAGCAGGAAGCATAAAGTGCTCTAAAACTTCCTGGTATACGACTGTGTTGACCTTTGACCTCAGAAAACACAATGGACCAACACCAGCAGATGACATGGCACCCCAAACCATCACTGACTGTGGAAACTTTACACTGGACCTCAAGCAACGTGGATTGTGTGCCTCTCCTCTCTTCCTCCAGACTCTGGGCCACTGATTTCCAAAGGAAATGTAAAATCTACTTTCATCAGAGAACATAACTGTGGTCCACTCAGCAGAAGTCCAGTCCTTTTTGAAGCGAGACGCTTCTGACGCTGTCTGTTGTTCAAGAGTGTCTTGACACAAGGAATGTGAAGCTGAAACCCAGGTCTTGCATACGTCTGTGTGTAGTGGTTCTTGAAGCACTGACTCCAGCTGCAGTCCACTCTTTGTGAATCTCCCCCACATTTTTTAATGGGTTTTGTTTCACAATCCTCTCCAGGGTTATCCCTATTGCTTGTACACTTGTTTCTAACACCTCTTTTCCTTCCCTTCTCCTCTCTATTAATGTGCTTGGACACAGAGCTCTGTGAACAGCCAGCCTCTTTTGCAATATTCTCAATGTTACCCAGAAAACAGGATACAGGTTTAACTCTTTTGAAATACTTCTGCTAAATGTTACTCTGTCAGACATGCAAAAGAAATCTAATGTATCTCTTGCTCTGGCTACTGTGTATAGACCACCAGGGCCGTATACAGAATTCCTAAACGAATTTGCAGATTTCCTCTCAGACCTTCTAGTTACAGTTGATAAGGCGCTAATCATGGGAGATTTTAATATTCACGTTGATAATGCAAATGATACATTAGGACTTGCATCTACTGACCTAATAAACTCTTTTGGAATCAAGCAAAATGTCACCGGGCCCACTCATCGTTTTAATCATACACTAGATTTAATTATATCGCATGGAATCGATCTTACTGCTATAGATATTGTACCTCAAAGTGATGATATTACAGACCATTTCCTTGTATCGTGCATGCTGCGTATAACTGATATTAACTATATGTCACAGCGATACCGTCTGGGCAGAACTATTGTTCCAGCCACCAAAGAAAGATTCGCCAATAACCTGCCTGATCTATCTCAACTGCTATTTGTACCCAAAAATACACATGAATTAGACGAAATTACTGACAACATGGGCACTATTTTCTCTAATACATTAGAAGCTGTTGCCCCAATCAAATTGAAAAAAGTTAGAGAAAAACGTACTGTACCATGGTATAACAGTAATACTCACTCTCTCTCAAGAAAGTAACTCGTAGTCTTGAACGCAAATGGAGAAAAACTTAGAAGTTTTTAGGATTGCATGGAAAAACAGTATGTCCAGCTATAGACAGGCTCTAAAAACTGCTAGGGCAGAGCATATACACAAACTCATTGAAAATAACCAAATCCAAGGTTTTTATTTAGCACAGTGGCTAAGTTAACAAATTACCAGACGCCACCTGATTCAAATATTCCACCAACGTTAAATAGTAATGACTTTATGAATTTCTTCACTGATAAAATAGATAACATTAGAAATACAATAGCGAATGTAGATTCTACAGCATCTAACACTTCAGTTTCATCCATCGCACCCAAAGATAAATTGCAGTGCTTTACAACCATAGGACAGGAAGAGCTAAATAAACTTATCACTGTATCTAAACCAACAACATGTTTATTAGATCCTGTACCCACTAAATTACTGAAAGAGCTGTTACCTGTAGCCGAAGAACCGCTTCTCAATATCATAAACTCGTCGTTATCTTTAGGACACGTCCCAAAACCATTCAAGCTGGCGGTTATCAAGCCTCTTATTTAAGAAACCAAAACTAGATCCTAGTGTACTGTCAAATTATAGGCCTATTTCAAATCTTCCATTTATGTCTAAAATTTTAGAAAAAGTTGTCTGCTCAATTGAGCACCTTCCTACATAAAAATGATCTGTATGAAGAATTTCAGTCAGGTTTTAGGCCCCACCATAGCACAGAAACTGCACTTGTTAAAATTACAAATGACCTGCTCCTTGCGTCAGACCAAGGCTGCATCTCATTTCTAGTCTTACTTGATCTTAGTGCTGCGTTCAACACCATAGATCATGACATACTCATAGATTGATTACAAAACTATACAGGTATTCAAGGGCAGGCTCTAAGAAGGTTTAGATCCTACCTGTCTGATCGCTACCATTTTGTTTACTTAAATTGGGAGTCATCTCATTTATCACCAGTAAAATATGGAGTTCCACAAGGATCCGTCCTAGGTCCCCTTCTATTTTCAGTATACATGTTGCCCCTTGGTAATATTATTAGAAAATACGGAATTAGCTTCCACTGTTATGCTGATGATACTCAGCTATATATCTCAACGAGACCAGATGAAACTTCCCAATTATCTAAGCTAATGGAGTGTGTTAAAAATTTAAAAGATTGGATGACAAATAATTTTCTCCAATTAAATTCGGATAAGACAGAGATACTAATTATTGGACCAAAAAACACTACACAGAATCTTGTAGATTACAATCTGCAACTAGAAGGATGTACTGTTACTTCCTCTACAGTCAGAAATCTGGGTGTTATATTAGACAGCAATTTGTCTTTTGAAAATCATATTTCCAATGTTACAAAAACTGCATTCTTCCATCTTAGAAACATTGCCAAGCTACGAAACATGTTATCTGTTTCTGATGCAGAAAAGCTAGTTCATGCATTCATGACCTCTAGACTGGACTATTGTAATGCACTTCTAGGTGGTTGTCCTGCTTCGTCAATAAACAAGCTACAGGTCGTCCAAAATGCAGCAGCTAGAGTCCTTACGAGGTCAAGAAAATATGATCATATTACCCCAATTTTACAGTCTCTGCACTGGCTACCTATTAAGTTCCGCATCAGGTACAAATTATCATTACTTACCTATAAGGCCCTAAATGGTTTAGCTCCAGCGTACCTAACTAGCCTTCTACCACGCTACAACCCATCACGCACCCTAAGGTCACAAAACGCTGGACTTTTGGTCGTTCCTAGGATAGCGAAGTCCTCTAAAGGAGGTAGAGCTTTCTCACATTTGGCTCCCAAACTCTTGAATAGCCTTCCTGATAATGTTCGGGGTTCAGACACACTCTCTCTGTTTAAATCTAGATTAAAAACACATCTCTTTCGTCAAGCATTCAAATAATGTATCTTTTAAATTGTGAGTGTAGTTGCATCTGATCAAAGGTGCTTTTTTATTCATTAGCTTGGGTTAAACTAATTTTACTTTGTTGGATCAGCAGCTATGCTAATGATGTCTGTATTTTGTTTCTATGTTTCGCCACGGGATTCACATCCCGTGGTAACTAGGATTTACAAAAGCTCCAGTCTGGATCCAGAACACCTGAGAAGAGATGATGCTGACCCTCAGAGGACCTCAGATGATGCTAACCCTGAATCAACAAACAGAACTAACAATTATTGCTAAATGTGTGACTGAATCATATAATAACTTAATTAATAATATTGATAGTTCATCGTCTAGCTGACTACGTCTTGTATTATTATTATTATTATTATTATTATTATTATTATTATTTTTATTTTTTCTAAAATCCTGTCAAATGTGCACAAACTACTAGCTATTACTAAATATTGTAGAAACATAATTTTCTGTAAAGTTGCTTTGTAACGATTTGTTTTGTAAAAAGCGCTATACAAATAAACTTGAATTGAATTGAATGACCTTCTGTGTGTTGCTCTCCTTGTGCAAGGTGTCAGTAGTCGTCTTTTCGACAACTGTCAAGTCAGCAGTCTTCCCCATGATTGTGTAGCCTACAGAACTAGACTGAGCGACCATTTAAAGGCCTTTGCAGGTGTTTTGAGTTAATTAGCTGATTAGACTGTGGCACCAGGTGTCTCCAATATTGAACCCTTTCAGAATATTCTAATTTTCTGAGATACTTAATTTGGGATTTTCCTTAGTTGTCAGTTATCATCAAAATTACAAGAAATCCTTTTTGAATGCAATTAGTGAAATCAAGTTTTTGATATTCTAATTATATCTAATTATAAATTGACCAGCACCTGTATTATATCTGACTATTGTGAATACAGAGAGTCTCCTTCACTAACTGATGCATGTAGGTATTGAGGCTCAACAGAGCAAACATTTCACTCGAGCTTGCGAGGTCATACTACTTACTGTTTCATACTAATACTTAAATATCTTAGTTGTCATACAGTTTATCATTTTAAGAGGTCTGAAATTTGGGGATGGGGAAAAAACATGATGATGCAAATGTTGTTAAACTGCAAAAGGCAATATCATTAAATGTCACTGTACATTTCAAAATAAAAACGTGGAGCTGTTAAAAGCATTTTATAATACGGTTTAATTTATCATTTAATTATATTTTGTATGAATTCTTCATTTAAGTTTTTCCTCTTTCTCTTGATTTCCTTGGCTTAAATAGCTTGTAAAAGCACCGTGCGTATTTTACTTTCACTTTTAGCAGCAATTCGGCATTAATTAATAATTAATTCAATTCAAACAACAACAAAATACAACAAAGAACATTAGAACTTTTATTAACAAAATGAATAAAAATACACCATGCTATGCCTTGCCTCATATAAAAGAACAAATAACTTGCTTAAGTTTAAATGGCTATTGTTATAAAACTAAAAATCAATAAAGAATGAAGAACATCATTATTAAATGTTGAAAGTTTATTATTAAAACAAATAATAATTTTTGGAGGCATGGCAATTAAACAATTTAAAATAAAGAAAAAAAACCGGCTTAAAATAAAAATCTACCATAACTGTGGAACCAAATAAATGAGAAACAGTTTAAAATTTTAACAGTTTACAAATAATAATAAAACTGCCGCGGTGGGCAAGTGACGTCGTGCGTGTTGTGGGTTAACACCGGTATCATTGTCAACACAGTCTATCACAGCAAGCTTGTTGACTGTGTGTTTGTGCGCGTGCACTTGGATGCGTTAAATGCAGAGCACAAATTCAGAGTATGGGTCACCAAACTTGGTCACACTTCACTTCACTACTGTGTAAGAGCTCTCATTCTCTAAAGGTGTGCTCTTGCATAAGTGCACACACGACAATATCTTCAAGTTAACTGGCTGAAGTGTAATTAACAGTTTTTATGTACTGTAGGAATAGGTCAAGGTCACACATGATTTAGTTAAGTCATTTTTATTTGTATATCACTCATAATCCTTGTTTCAGTGCGGTCTAACAGTGTTTGTGAAACCCTCCTGTGTGTGTAGTGAAAGTGGAAAAGTTTCTTCAGCCAATAACCTACACTAAACGCAGTATGTTCATTAGTCTGGATAAGACTTAATTTAGGATTATTTTCTAATAATACGTAACATTTTGGCTTATGTTTTCATCGATTGCTAGGCCATCAGGAGTGTTTTTTCCCCTTAAATAGTCTTTTATTTCCATGTGAAAACCATTTTTATGTCCAAATACATCTGCAGGGTTATTGAATGAAGCACATAATCGGGTTGAATGTCTTGCCTTTTATATTTCTGAACTACTGCTTCTGTTTCCGGGCATACTAATTCTGTTTTATCTCTTACTCTGGAGCAGTATTCTTCGAGCCCCTTGGGCACATCAACTGGCTTGGCTGCTTCCCTTCAAGTCCATCCCAGATTACGTTTATTCCCAGTTCTCAACTCCTGACATCTCACCGGAAGGACAGCAACTGCAGTTAGACATCTGTGCCTTGTGTGAAAAGGTACATGGTTTCATTCATTCCGTTTCTACAATTTTAATTCTGCTGTAAATTAGTGTAGAACAAATTTTGTTAGGTGTCAAAGAAGAACTAAGTAAATGACTGTTTATACTTGTACTGGTGGGGTTAGGGTGAAACCTTCATAAATGGCAAAGGAAGAATACTGAACCAGTTCTTGCACATTGATATGAAAAAAATGGCTGGGGTGAAAAGAGTACTAAAACAATTTAAACACTACCGTTTAGAGGTCAACCGATAGTGGATTTGCCGATACCGATACCTAGGTTGGACTACACTGGCTTATATCAATTAATTAACTGATAGTTTTTAAAATGGATACTGAACAAAAACCAAAATGTTTCATTTTACAAAAAAAAAGAAAAAAAAACTGTACTGAACCATACTAGTATTTTTAGTTGTAATAATAATAACAGCAGAAGTAATCGTACGTTAACATTACCACACTTTAATAGGGCCCTATGAAATCATTTTTTTTTTATTTCCAAATTCCATTATATAACTTTTCTGGATTCTGTTTTTCCCATTTAATTTTTTTTTCCCAATCCTTTTTAATAGTCAAGTCACCTTTATTTATATAGCGCTTTAAACAAAATCCATTGCGTCAATGAAACCGAACAACATTCATTAGGAAAACAGTGTGTCAATAATGCAAAATGACAGTTAAAGGCAGTTCATCATTGAATTCAGTGATGTCATCTCTGTTCAGTTTAAATAGTGTCTGTGCATTTATTTGCAATCAAGTCAAAGATATCACTGTAGATGAAGTGACCTTAACTAAGCCAGCCAGAGGAGACAGCGGCAAGGAACCGAAACTCCATCGGTGACCGAATGGGGAAAAACCAGGCTCAGTCGTGGGGCAAGTTCTCCTCAAAACCATCTATCATCTAAAATCATCTATATCCTGTGGTCTTGTCCTGGTGCTCCTCTGAGACAAGGTCTTTACAGGGGATCTGTATCTGGGGCTCTAGTTGTCCTGGTCTCCGCTGTCTTTCAGGGCAGTAGAGGTCCTTTCTAGGTGCTGATCCACCATTTGGTCTGGATATGTACTGGATCCGGGCGACTGCAGTGACCCTCTGATCTGGATACAGACTGGATCTGGTGGCCACGGTGACCTTGGAATAAGACAGAAAAAGACTAATATTAGCGTAGATGCCATTCTTCTAATGATGTAGCAAGTACATAGAGTGTAATGGGAAGTGTTTCCGGTTCCGGTTTACCTAATTAATGCATTATAATAATCTAACCTTGAGGTCATAAATGCATGGATTAGCATTTCTTCATTTGACATTGAGAGCATAGGCCGTAATTTAGATATATTTTTGAGATGGAAAATGGCAGTTTACAAATGCTAGAAATGTGGCTTTCTAAGGAAAGATTGCGATCAAATAGCACACCTAGGTTCCTAACTGATGATGAAGAATTGACAGAGCAGCCATCAAGTCTTAGACAGTGTTCTAGGTTATTACATGCAGAGTTTTTAGGTCCTATAATTAACACCTGTTTTTTTCCAGAATTTAGCAGTAAGAAATTACTCGTTATCCAGTTTTTTACATTGACTATGCATTCCATTAGTTTTTCAGATTGGTGTTGTGGTGTATTTTGCCGGTTCTCCCAAGGATCAAACTCAGTCAGGGATTTTTCTCTCAGAAGAAAAGACTTTATTTTAAGCAAAACAAAGTCGAGAGCTTGTTGCAAGAAGTTCTGTCGAAATACTAGGTTGCATCTCATTATATACCGTAAACAGGGCGTTTCCAAATAGTCAAACTTTTCCTTATGCATGCAATTTTGATCCCTCCCTAGGGAGGAGGGCCCCTACTTGTTTTTGTATAACGAAAGGCCGTTTCTGGCCATATGTTTCTCATCAGTTCTGTAAATTCCAGGGTGTAGGCAACTTTCTCTCCATTACCTATAGGATTATAATGGAAAAACAACTAGCAACAAAAATGGCTTGATTCACATTGATTATTCTTGATTGATTAAAATCTTACTAATAAAAATCTTCCACATATTCTCCCCTTTGAGACTTAATAAGTCTCACATTTGATTATTCTTATCCAGAGTGCTACTCCATAATCCAGTCATATTATTTACACTACCTAGTGACTAAATAAGTCACATTGTATTATCACCAGTGACTAGATTATGAAATTCCACTCTGAGGGATTACTGGACCAAACATCTCTCTCCTAATTTGACATGGAGTGAGTAAAAGATCCAGTCTCCCTAACCCCTCTTTAATAGTAGACATTGTTAAAAGCATGAATATGCAATTGGTTCAGCATTTGCCTGGTTCTCACAGTTTTGTATAAAAGGCATAAAAATACATACACATACAAATACAAATCACACATTGAATATCACAAGATTATAATAGTTGATCTTCAGCTTAAATACCTTATGTATAAATTTCCCATTATTTTGATATCTTTGAATTTAATTTGCTTAACTGTGGCTTTGACTAGTGACCTCAATATAGGAAGTATACAGTAAAATAGTAAATCTCCTGTCATTAATGCCATTCCTAAAAACTTTCCCTATTTAGTTATAAACTATGCTCCACATGTTCCTAATTGTAAATCAAACCAGTCTTACATTTTATTATCTTTTCCAACATTTTCTTTATCACCATTCTTAGCCTTTTCAATTTGATCAGTTCTTCATTAAATGCTCCCTTCTATAAATACAGCATTTTCCCCAAACATAACTCATACTTTTCCTTCTTCAATTCACAAATCTTGAGTTTTTCTATTTTGGTCTTTTCATTCTATTTGTTGCATCCAATTGCTCTATTTTCCCTTCAAATCTTCCTACATCCATATTTCCCTTCTCATAACCTTCCAATTCTTCTTCTACCATTACTTAAGATTCTCTTTCCATTTTTTATTTTCTATTTGTTGGCTCATATCTGCTCTCAAGTATTTTGATCTCAGTAGCAGTCCCATCACGTCTCATTCCATCTTCACCAGGGAGACTCTTTGCGAGTCGTTGCAATGGTCTTTCCCTCGTTGGCAAGGGTGGGTCGTTACTAGCACGCCCTTCATCCCTCACTTCATGCTGTGTGGAGTTGTTGAAGCTGGTTGGGGTATTTTAAGGTTAGAGATGTGAACTCAGATGTCACTCTGTAACTGTTTTGCTGATTAATGCAAGGCTCTCTTGAGATCATAACTGCACCCTCACTGGTTCTCTTTGATGGAGCGAAGCATTCCTTGGTCTTACTGGAACTGCTGTCACCTGTAAATGGAAAACTTAAGAATTTTTGTTAGTGTTATCAAGCATGCTAATTTGTTCATCTTGCCAGTCGTCCTTCTTGGTGTGACCTGTGGAAATGTAATGTGGGTTGAGGGCTGTCTTGGCCCTTTTTTTGAGTTTTCACAATTTCAGTGCTGTCTTTACTATTTATTTATTTTATTTTTTTTTCAATTTTATTCTCAACCATTTGCTTATTCAGTTATCTCTTTGTTTTGTAAACTGAGTTCCACTATATCACTGGATATTTTCCTATCTTGCTCGGTAGCATAGGCCTTTTGACCTGGAAAACACTCAACCCACTGCATTTATTTTAACAGTCAGAAAGATAATATTTCATCCTTTTGACACAATCAGCTCCATCATGATATGCTGAAAAGAAAGTTAGATGTGGGGTGGACAGAGCAAGCGTGCTTTGCTCTGCCTTCCCATGTTATACGCTGCGCATGTGTGGCACTGTTTTTCTTTCTGCCACAACAAAGACCTTGGTACTGACCAGGAAACTTAACCAAATACATCCATGGTCATTATTTTACTGGGCATAAATTTGCCCTGTGGGCCCACATTCAAATTTGTATACAGCTTTTTGGGCAAATTGATTGAATTGCCTCAGTGTCTCATCAGACACTCTCTTTCATGCCATACAACACCATCATTCATACTTTTCCACACACTTTCACTCCCCCTTTTTTTTTTTTTTTTTTTTTTTTTTTTTTTTTTGCCAAAAACTTTTATTTTCTTTCTTTCCTTCCTTTTTCCAAAATCTCATAGATTAATTTGTTTAGAATATTAGGCCTAGGCATTGGGCATTTGAGAGAGCCAATTATCATTTCTCAAATGTCATGTGTTTGTCTAATTTAAAGTTTAGTCAAATACTTTTTTGTTATTGCTCATGAGCGACTCTGAGAAGAGGATTGGAGATCTCTGCATATCTTGGATCCATGACCATCTACATTTCCATTTTGTTATCCCCAGTGTTGACAGTATATGTGATTTCATGATTTTGGATCTTTGGAATTATCTTTTCTTCAATATTATTTTATTCAGTTTTACCTTAGAAAATTACCTTAAAACAAAATGGAGTGACCAACATTTCTATTTTTTCAACCCTATATCTTTTTCCTATTGTTCATCAAGATACCCTTTTTTATTTATTTATTTATTTATTTATTCTCTTCTTTCCCAAAGAGCTCAGCATTGTTGTGAAGTATTCAGTTGTGCATTTTCCCTTAGTTGTTTAATGAAACAGTCTTACTATGCCAAATCCAGCTCCATGTTTATCTGATTGGTGAGTCAAGTACTCACTTCTGTCTGTCAAAGTTATTATTTTTTCTTTAAGACATGAGGCTGGACTGGAACCTATTGAAAAGCAGATTGAGAAAGTTAGTTAAAACACAGAATTTAAGGAAGTGCTGTGAGACCAGTGAATAATCAAGATTAAAACATAGTAAATAAAATAATCAAATAAAATAATTAACATTTGAAGCAGTCTCTATAGTGTTCATTGAATATGCAGGACCTGTGCACTGAAGGGATGGAAGTCCTTCTGGTGACCTCATCAGCCTGGGCTGTTGTACTGGGTCGTCAGTCTGTGATGGCACTCAAAGACCTGATGTTGTGGTGTACGGTCTCCGTTGTTTCTCTGCTTCTTCTCAGTCTGGCTTCTGGTTTCTTTCTGCCAGAGTTTTGCATTTCATAATGTTCTTTTCACCCTCAGGAAAAGTCTCAAGTGAAAGATTCACCTTTTCCTGCTTTAATTCTTTCTTTCTCCATGCTGAAGTGTGTTCTTCTCTTTCAGGAGGGGAGGGGAACATCCGTCAGCCCCTCCCTCTTCTTCTCTTTCTGCAGCTGTGTTTGCTGCTTTGCCATTCCTCGACAGACTCCAGTTCATTGCTTTCCTTTGTCAAGGCACTGTTCCAGAAATCATCTGAAAGTTTAACACTCAGAGACTGCATTAATCAAATGTACCTATGTAACTCCTGACCAAATTGTTTCTGAGCAATCAGCTCTTTTTCTAATTTTCACTTTTCAACCTCTTCTTTCAGTGGTCCCTTATTAAAAACAAAATCATCTGGTTGAAAACAGCAGTTCTCTTATTCTTTGTTAGTTAAGCAAGTTCTTCATTGCAGGAAAATAGCAAGCATTTTTTCTTCTTTGCAAAATGCAGAAATCAGCTACCTTTATTATCTAAATATACTGCAATAAAATAAAATAAACCTTTTTTTATAACAGCATGACATGCATATGGTAAAATAAAGACTTCAATCATAATTTTTCTTCTATATTTGCATACATGATTCAGAATAATCCGGTATTTGTGAATTAATGTTTCCTAACCAACATAAAATAATTCCTATTATTGTAAATAAAATAATTAAATTTAATTCTTTAAGCAACTAGTTTCCTTCCTATTGTAAAATGCCTATAGCTTTTGAATCAAAATGTCTTATTAACTTGGTCACCCAATCTTGCTTTCATTCCACATTGCACAAGTTATTTCTTTTATTTTTTACATGTACACAAGCCCAATCTCTGAAACTCTGTAATGGATTAACTTTCATACTGTCCCAGGGATAACAAGAAACAAATTTTAGATGTCTTCACGTATTAAAAAAAGTTTTAAGCACGTGCATCTTTTAAATTAATCTATTCAGACAAGTTATTAAATAATAAATACATATCTTATTAATTAATTTATTATTATTTCTATATTCCACCATATCTGCCATCTCTATATTAGTCCATTTCTTGAAACATTTGTATTTATTTTTCTCTAAAACAACCTTCCTTCAGTTAACTTTATTGTTTTAGGGCTCCTGCACTTATCCTTTCTCAACACCAGTCTCTGTAACCTAATCACTCCCAAGTGATGGTCCAGGAGGGGAGAGCACCTCTTGCTCCCCCCATGTAATAAAACTTTACTGTGGAAACGTCCTCCTTTGTTCTCACTCCCACTACACTGGGCTCAGAAAATTTTCTCCCCTTTCACCCAGACATCCTAAATGCAAAAATCTATTATAGATCTTGGTTCAAACTTTATTGATGCTATTTTCCTAAACCCATTCACACTTGCTACACTCTTTATTGAGCCAGAGTGCTTATGCTTGCATACTTTTTCCCTTTATCTAAGGGATAATCAGTCATTAATTGTCCTTTTATTATCAAGGCTCATCATACATTCATCCCTCTCAAGTGGATACTAGCTGCGTCCAACTCCACCCAGCCACCCTGAAGTGACAGTCCAAGAATGGTGCGCAACTTTTACCCACCCAACGAGGAATTTCTTTGTTCACACATTCATTCAGTCCGGACACAGATACATTCACACAACAAAACACAGCTCTTCCTAGAGCTCGCTCTACCTAGAGCGTCCTTAAGGGCCCATCTATTCAGTCCTTCGAGAATTTCACTTATACATTCTCAAAGCGGTATCCATGGGACTTTTCCTCGCGATTCCTTAACTAATCTGCTTATCCGTTTATCACTGTCCTACCTAGGCCCAGCTATCCAATAAACACAGACCACAGCATGCCATGTCTTTCTGCCTACACCATATTTGTCTTAAATCGAGGTTGCCTTTCAAGGCCTTCCTATTAATAACCCAAATATGTGCATGCAGTTATTTCTTCTGGAGTAAAACCCCTTTTTCAATTTAGATATCATATTATTTTTCTAAATTTGGAAGAGCAGATTTTAAGTGTCCTTACCACTCAGAACTGACCAGTCAACAACACACACTAATTATATAAGCAAAAATGCTTACCTTATTCTATGGTGGCCACCACTGTGTGTGTGTTGCTCATCAGTCAGCTCAAGAGCAGTCGTCCACTCTGCTCCTTTCCAGTCCCATCTGGGTCGCCAAATCTGTGGTGTATTTTGCCGGTTCTCCCAAGGATCAAACTCAGTCAGGGATTTTTCTCTCAGAAGAAAAGACTTTATTTTAAGCAAAACAAAGTCGAGAGCTTGTTGCAAGAAGTTCTGTCGAAATACTAGGTTGCATCTCATTATATACCGTAAACAGGGCGTTTCCAAATAGTCAAACTTTTCCTTATGCATGCAATTTTGATCCCTCCCTAGGGAGGAGGGCCCCTACTTGTTTTTGTATAACGAAAGGCCGTTTCTGGCCATATGTTTCTCATCAGTTCTGTAAATTCCAGGGTGTAGGCAACTTTCTCTCCATTACCTATAGGATTATAATGGAAAAACAACTAGCAACAAAAATGGCTTGATTCACATTGATTATTCTTGATTGATTAAAATCTTACTAATAAAAATCTTCCACAGTGTGTTTCACCAGGCTGCGAAGAAATATAGAGTGGAGTATCATCAGCATAACAGTGAAAGCTAACACCATGTTTCCTGATGATATCTCCCAAGGGTAACATAAAAAGCGTGAAGAGTAGCGGCCCTAGTACTGAGCCTTGAGGTACTCCATACTGCACTTGTGATCGATATGATACATCTTCACTCACTGCTACGAACTGATGGCGGTCATATAAGTACGATTTAAATCATGCTAATGCACTTCCATCAATGCCAACAAAGTGTTCAAGTCTATGCAAAAGAATGCTGTGGTCAGTTATGTCAAACACATCACTAAGTTCCAATAAAACTAATAGAGAGATACAACCACGATCAGATGATCGGGATCGGTCTATAATTAACTAGTTCTTTGGGGTCAAGTTGTGGTTTTTTGATGAGAGGCATCTCTTAGGAACAGGAGGAAGAGAACAGGTCCTGCTGGTTGTGCTCTGCTTGCCAACCAAGGCTTGGTTCTTGGAGCTCAAGTTCCTGTCAACATTCTCTCTCTGACATATTAACCTGAGGGAGGACCTTCTTTCTCTGTGGCATGGCACAAATGCCCAGACCTCTGGACAGGACATGGAAGACATGAGTTGGCTATCACTTAACACTATCTAGCCTAGTGGCATGGTGATGGTAATGAACCCAATCTCTCAAGCCAGAGCCCCCTATACAAGGCAGCTGCATGAAGTTGCGTCTTTTTGCAAACTGGTTTTCTTCCTGAAAGGAAGGCCCACAAAGACATGCCATTGGGTCAGAACACAAGAGATCCAATAGCTATATCCATTGGTGGCCAACCCGAATGCTGGACACCACATGCCACTGCAGTAGACATACTGTATCTTGCAGTATTAAGGCCAGCCATTTATATATTAATTGGAAATTTGTGAAAATGGACATTTTCTAGTAGTTTTAGAAAGAAAATTTACAATTAACTCACTTGGAAGCTAGAAGGCTCCCTTTTTTTGGATCAATAGACTACACAATAATGCAAGATGGGTTGGTTTTTGAACTTTGAATTTAAATTATTATTATTTTTTTATTATTATTCCTTTTTATAGTAAATTCATCTTTCAAATCCATCCATGAATCCCTGGCTCTGGAGAGTGAGCGAGTCAGACAAGCTTGGGCTGGTACTGACCTTCGGCAGTCAACCTCCGATCAGTTGGCCACATTGTGCACAACCCTCTCAGAGGTAATCTTTTTATTTTTATTATTATTATTATTATTATTATTTTTCCTCCTTGTTCAAGATGGAGCTAGTACACTTCTGACAACACTGAGCTGCTACTACTACTAGTATCACCTATAAGCACTGCAGAATGAGAAATAAGATGAATATTTTGTGGTGAATAAAATAATGATAGACCTTTTAGAATCATTTATTTAGTAAGAGGGTTTTTTTAATACATTTTTTACCATTTTATGTCCTGATATTTGAAGAATTAATTGTAATTCTATATATATATATATATATGTATATATATATATATATATATATATATATATATATATATATATATATATATATATATATATATATATATATATATATATATATATGTGTGTATATATATATGTGTATGTATGTGTGTGTGTGTATATATATATGTGTATATATATATGTATATATATGTGTATATATATGTATGTATGTATATGTATCTATGTATGTGTGTATCTGTATGTATGCATGTGTATGTACAATATGTGTGTGCGTGTATGCATGTCTATGACTGTATTGTCATGTATGCTCTCATGCTTTATGCTTAAAGGTGACATCAGATGCCCATTTCACACAAGTTGTCGTGTTTCTTTTTATATTATTTCTGAAATAATTTTTAACACATTTTGGTTAAAATTCCTCAGCGGTTTTGAAAACGTTTTAACTTGTCAAACCAGCTCTGTTCACAGAGACCGTTTTGGTTCATGGCTCTTTAAATGCTAATGAGCTACTGTTCACCCCATTTATATCTTCCGTACTACTAACTCATACACTAACATTAGGTTTGTTCAACATGCTTCAGCCCTGCACAGACCGATCGGTGTATGACGTCAAAGTACGGTGCATGTGATTAGAAAGCAGATGAATCTTTAAGCGGAAGATAGTTTATTTGAATTTTGACAGTCTCAGAAAAATATTTGCAGGAATCTCATTTTTAATGATATTCTTCAGATTTGAAATAGAAACTCATGAGATATGTGACTTTCAACCCATTACTCTTCTAGATTGCTCCAGGACTGTATTTTTATATCAAATGAAAAGAGAAAATTCTTTGTGGTAACATTTTTTTCAAGGTACTTCAGTGTCTATAACTTTTAATATTTTGGAGCATAATCAATTCTGGTTGATTTAAAAAGTAAAGCCCAAAGGGTCTACTTTCCAAAGACTCCAAAATTAAGTGTGTAACACACTGACGTTCTTAAAGGTCACTTTTTTTTTTTTTTTAAGCTTTGTGTTTGCAGTGTGCAATATAACATGCGTTCATGTTTCGCGCGTAAAAAAACACAGTATTTTTCACCCAATTCACCTATCTTTTCACTGTCATAAAAACGGGCTGATGATTTCTTGTTCTGTGAAGTCCCTCTTTCAGAAATACGTGACGAGTTCTGATTGGGCCAGCGGTTCCTGTGTTGTGATTCGACACCAGCTGAGTGCACCTAGCCTCCTGGAAACGTGATTGGGCTAGTTTTGGTCTAGTTTTGAGAAACAAGTGGGCAGGATTTGTTTTGAAAACCTGGCAATCTTGATCTGAACGTACGTGCTGGAGATGTACTTCTAATCACAGGAGCGCCGTTACTGATGATATGTGCATGAAAATCGCGTTTTTTTTTTTTTTTTTTTTGCTCAGCCGTATCATCTAGTTAACAAAGCTAAACAGTGTTGCCCTTTTTGTAATAAGTTACAGAAACTGTTAAATGCACCAACTTACATAATAAAATACACTTACCGGTTGTAGTCCATAAACAACGCCTTCTCCAGACAAAGAGGGAACTTTTCAATTTTTCAAGAATAATCTTTGTGCGAATTCAGCATTAAACTGATTGAGATTGAGGTAGCTGTCCTCAGAAAAATGTGCTGCACATAGTTTTATATGTGGATTATAATTTTCGGGAACATTGTTAAACATAAGTTGTAAACATTAATCTCCAAGTACAGCGTCCCTGGGAAGCCCAAACGATGATGATTGGACTCCGAGATGAAAATAACAGAGGTTCGACGACATGGCGACAAACAAAAACACAGCTCTTCCTTCCTAGTCGGAGTGCAACAAGACCAAGCCCTTTTTTGTTTCTTCATGTGGGCGGAGGTTAGTAAAAAAACTGTTTTAGTGACGTAATTACTGCAGGAACTAGAGGGATGTAGTCCAAACAGGTAGTTCGTTGTAGGCGAATTGTTAAATAAAATATCTTGCTTGCCATTGAACTTTGAGCTTTATAATTTT
Organism: Carassius auratus; assembly: GCF_003368295.1. Classification (NCBI taxonomy): domain Eukaryota; kingdom Metazoa; phylum Chordata; class Actinopteri; order Cypriniformes; family Cyprinidae; genus Carassius; species Carassius auratus. The sequence continues at coordinate 4,551,600 of NC_039298.1, read as the reverse complement.
ACAGATATTATTTATACTCTAACAACAACATTACACACTAACTAAAGTTTAAAACATGGGATCACGAAGAGCCGGATCTTTAATATCCCATTATCTATAAGCTATATGTAAATGTAATTGCATGTTATTACTGCATTTAACAACTAATATTATATTAATATTAACTTTTTTTCTGCCCCCCCCCTACAAACGATTTATCGCACTGAATAAGACAAAAAGGACATAATGGACTGTAGAAAAGTGCTTAAAGATATAATAGCCTTATAATAAAAAAAGCTATACTGAACGTGTGAAGAAAAGAAAAAAAGACCACAAATTGATTGCTAGGCCTACTATAGATGCATATAAAAGTGGAAAATTTTTTAGTAATATTTTGCAATTAAAACCTCTAAGCACAAACGAATGGAGCCATTGGCATGGACTGAGAGCTCCCTGCATTAGCATATATTTGTATATTCCTAGGAGAAATGTTTAGTATGGTAATGGCACAAATCAAGCACGAATTAGAAAATGTTTGACTTTCAGTAAAAAATAAAAAAAGCAAATGAAAAAATAAAATAAAAAAGGTCACAGTTTCAACTTAATGTTGCCTTGAAATTTAAGCCTAGTCAACTTTGAAATATAAAGTCAGTAAAACGTGGAGCTGACTAAACTTACAATTTTAAAGCAGCACAATTTTTTTTGTTATTTAAGAAGAGGGCATGGTTGTTTCCTTTAATGGCACAAACGAATGGCACTGGTTTGGAGGACCGCATGGGGTGGAGAATGACGTCACTGACCCGTTTTGTATTTCTTAATTTGAGGACTGTATATAGATAGTGTACATTTGAATGGCACAAACCATGATTTAGAATTATTTTTGGAATGATTTAGATTGCATGGGGTGGAGAGTGATGTCACTGTTCATAAAAGGTTTAATTGTTTGTTATATAAAAGCGGTCATAGGTATAGGGTTTCTTTTAACAGCACATATCGGGCACAAATGAATGGCACCAGTTTGGAGAGATTTGGACACCATTTGGTGGAGAGTGACATCACTGCTCAGAGTTGTTTTTGTTATTCCTGAGGAGAAATATATTTGACGTTCATTTCAACAGCACAAATAGAGCACAAATTAATGACACCAGTTTTGGGTGATTTAGACAAACTGGGGTGGAGAGTAACATCACAGTCTCCGAAAATAGTATGATTATATCTATGGAAGGAAAATATATACAGTGTTTTTTTATAATTGCACAAATGGGCACAAATTGAGCACAAACGAACTATGCTGGTTTGTAGTGATTTATAGTGATGGAGTGGAGACTGACGTCACACGGCCAAAAAGATTGTTTAATCTCAAACACCAAATCAGCACAAACGTAGGTAGCACAAACTAATGGCATAATTAAGGTGATTTATTTCTTTTCATGGGGTACCAAGTTCACAGAGGTCACGATGCATCTCAAACAAGCCTATTCATACAGACAAAAAGTTATTTTTTTCCCCTTTTACTGAACTGTTTTTCCCCTTTGACTTAATTTTTTTTTTTTTATGTTTGTTTCGTGCTAGGACAATTTAGAGTGCTGATAACAACAAAATCATCTTTCAGACCTAAGCTATTGAATGACAAAAAGAAACAAACATTGATATATCTTTAGGTCATTCATGTGTGTGTGTGTACAGGATTTACCACAAGAACAAACTTCTTATTTATTTATATATATATATATATATAAAGAAGTTTGTGCTTGTGGTAAATCCTTTGATGGTGCTTGCATTATATTGTTCGGTCTTAAATTTCATGTGCTGTTTGTTTGGGTTTCATTTGGCACTGAATATAAAGTCTGACACATTTTGTGTTGCACTGTTAGCATTTGCAAGCATGGAGTGCATCTCCATCTCATCTGCTCAAGACACAAACTCTTGCTCTGCATATACTCTGAGTTTGTGTTGCTTAACATTCTTCTGAGAAAACAGTGCATTTAATATCACTAGATTTATAAAGTAAATTTATTAACCTGTGCCCAACACAGGATAATTCATCAACCTATTTCTTTGTATGCAATTTGATGGCGATTAAAGTTGAGTTTACAGGTGGGCAAATTTTAAAATCACATTAAATCATACTGTAAAGTAGGGCTGAAATGATTCCTCGAGTAACTCAATTACAAAAAATGATCGAGGCAAATTCCTCTGTCTCCAAGCCTCTTTTAAATTATTTTAAATCTCACATCAGGTTCTTTCGCATTGATTTCTTTTTTTTATGTGACACAACGCATTTATGCAACCACAAAGCAGAAGCAGGCACAAGCGCTGCGTCCGAAATGCCCCCTATGGAAATGCTGCAAGGAGTCAGCAGTGTTTTGATTTGAGGCAAACGTAAAGAGAACGTCGTGGGTTGTGTCCATTGCAAGATAGAGTTGGCATACCACAACTAGGGCCCTAGGATTTACGCGATGCAGAAAACATGGAGGAAATCGCGGAATCCAGACATAAAAACGGAATTTACAGTTAAACGCGGAATGGCCCAGAATTTGCCACATTTTGAATGAATTAATCAAAAATAGGTCATTTCACTTACATCAAATCACGATATGGACTAATATCTGTAAATATTAAGCCAGAACAGTCTATTTAAATATGAATCCTGCATGCTCTGCGTGTCTGTGTTAATGAATGGAGCAGAAGCGCTTCTTCATTTATTTACACACACACTGAAGCGCGTGACGCTCGCGGTAATTTCAGCGTCTGCTGTCTCACTAAATAAAGATGTGAACACATGAACAACATCTCCAGAACTGCTCTGACAGTCACTTCATGAGCATTTGACCGTTTGATTTGAGTAAAACTAGCGTCACATTAAATACACAGAACTGTAAAGGTACGTCAACCCGTCAAAATAAAAGTCCGGTTTAAAGACAATTATTTAACAGATAAATATTACAACTGTTCAGCAATGTGTATATATCCTACTACTACTAAAAAAAAAATAACAAAATCAACCTTTTTTTTTATCTTTAATCACACAACATTTCTTCCATGTTTTATTTTTAATAGTAAATCCCATTTGTTTTCCAAAAAATTAAGTCTGCTTAATTTTCAATAATTAAAAGATAAATAATTGTTTTGTGTGTTTAATGTGCATCTCACAAAATGCTTTATTTAAAACCCCAACTGAATGGCACTTAAATGCACTTAATTCATCTGTCAACTTTATTGTCATTGTTCACAGTACAAGTACAGGCAGGGAAACAATGGGTAATGATTAAATGTTTGTTTTTCATGAATGCATTGCATCGTTTGCATTTAAAAAAAAAAAAAAAAAATCTAAAAAAAGAAACTAAGTTGTTAATTTAAGAGACCCAGGAGTCTTATTTTCTCTTGCATAATTAATATTGCACTTTAAGCAAAAACGCATTTTATCTGATTAATCGATGGAATTTTTGGTAGAATACTCGATTACTAAAATATTCGATAGCTACAGCCCTACTGTAAAGTGAAGCATCACCAGGCCATTGGTGCCATCTTCAGGTATTCGTTAGGGCTTTGAATCTTTGCGTAGGCTTCTATTTGATTCTGACTCTAAGTGGTTTCACAGGATTATTTAAATGCTTCCCGTAAATTCTTTAAATGCATAGTCAGGGGGCAAATTACACCAGCCTTTATAGTTGGAGATCGAGGTCTTTACGGGTCCAAAATTGTGTGCCCGAACCCGACCGGGACCCGTCTATTATTTGAAAGCTGGACCCAAACCCGCCAGAAAGACAGACTCGACTGGACCCAATTGTCACACATTCCGCTTTAAATTGCTATTACAAGTCAATAAACCTGTTGCGAAAAATATAACACACTGTCTTACCTAATTCAAGGAGCTGTAGTCTCTCTTCCATCTACCTGACTTCCTGTGATGCATTACAATCCTCCGACAAGACAGTTATCCATGTTATTCCTCTCGTTATTCCAAGTCCAAGCTTAATCCACTCATTATTTCAGCTACAAAAGTTCACTTGATGTCACTGTGATGGATGACAAATTTAATTGTGCACATGTCCCTTCTGACTCGAGTTAACTCTCATATTAACTTCGACTGTTTGCCCGTCAGCAAATAAATAACGTCAGTGAACGATCGTTATTATAGTTCAATCATCTCTGTGCTCTCTGCTCTGTGTCAAGTCAGAGTCTGACCACTAAAACCTTAAGATTAAACGGTTACTATATAGTATTATAAAAATGGGAGAAAATGTGAAGCCTGGTTTGGCGGTCGAAGTGTCCCTCACTGGTTGTCATAGAAACATGACACGCTCTCGAGACTGCACATGTGTACTAGCTGGATCAATCTAAAACTAGCTTTTTTACGCAATTTGAGCATCATAGAAAACATTCATGTGATAGTTCACCTCAGATCTTGTTGCTGATTTGAAATATGAGTGTGTCAAGTCTGCACTATTATCGTGCATTAACCCTGAGTCTGTGCGCTCTGCTTCTAACGGCAGATAGAGAGAGAGAGAGAGAGAATCGCCTTTTTTTTTTTTACAAGTCCAAGTTACAAAAAACACAAGCAGTGTCTGATCACGGCCGGGTGTTCTCAGAGTCCGATGACTCCAATCACACGTGTATTACACACAATGGTAAACTGACCCGGGACCCAAAATAATAGAGGGTCTCGGGTGCACTGTGAAGACCTCTAGTTCGAGAACCATAGGTTAGAACAATTAAAAAAAAAAAAAAAAAACTTTTGTCCATTGTTAAATGCTAGTTTAATGATACTATGGCATGACATGGCATACGTAAAAATGCATGTAAGCCAATATAAAAAAAAAATGAAAAAAGATATTTTAAAATGATGTATAAGCTAACATTTTGTCACACCAGGGGTGTTGCCATTTCAGAAGTGACAGAAATGTCAAATACAATCATTTCATGTATGTAGCCTATGTATTATCATTATTATTTTTATTTTTATTTCTTATCTACAATGAATTCTCTTTTAATTTGCTGTAAGAAATCAAATAAACTGCTTGACAAATCATTTTGTAATCTATATTTTTTCCTAATGGCAATTTTATGATTGTTTTATATGCTACATTTAATTAGCTATTTTAATTTTCTGCACAGAATAAGGTAGAAAATATTATAGTGCTTTACATATATTTGCTATACTTATAGTTTCTGTACTGTAATAAATGTCGGTTAGCACTGCATCTTTCATACATTTTATCTATTTGTGTTTTTGTTTTTTACGTTTCATCAGTTTATTCTGCTTTTATTTAGTTTAGCTGCAGATAAAGCCTGGCACGTCTATGAGAGCAAGATCACTTCTTTCAGTGCAAAATGCTATAGTAGCTGTTTAACTTCTCCTCTCCAACAGCGAATGATGATTTTGAAAGAAAACGCACCAGATGTCACATTTTAAACACATTTATCATTCAATGAAACTGTGTGTATGATTTAGACACATTTCTGCTCCGTCCATGTAATAAATACCCAGCTTTCAACTACTCTGGCAATGCTGTCAGTAAAATGCAGAGAGCCATTGACAAACTACTTCTCTTTAGTATAATTGGCCACGTGTCCTAAGGAGAGATCACACATCAGCTGCATCAGAGAGGAATGGAGCGCGAGCACTATCTCAGACTGTAACAGTGGAGCATGTGAGAGATAGATTCAAGGCACAAACACTGTTCAAGGTCTCCATTTATTCGTGCTTGTAGTAATTTAATGTGTATATATTTTCAAAGCATTGAATTGCTATAGAAATTCATTCGCAATAAATTCGATTCTTGGCGTTTTAAATCGATTACTGTCCGAGATCTGCGATTCACAACTGAAAAATTATGTTTCAAGATCAATGCATATACATCATCAGGGTTTGTAATCGATGCATCAAGAAAACGAGTGGATATTTATAGCCCTAGTTATTATATAATAAACTTATTACATTTATTAGCATATTAGCATATTACATTATTGTATGCCAATTTCATCAGGGTTGTTCAATAAATCAATGTAATTACTTGGTTTTGATCCTTTATTTGAAGCAATTATTCCCTCATCGATAGTTTATATATAAATGGTCATACTAAAATTAATACTTTTTCACTTAGGTCTATTTGTATTAATAAAAGAATATTGGATAACTCTATTACTTGATTGCCAAAGTAATCATTAGTTACAGCCCTTGATTAGTTAAAATATTTTAAAATACAGCTGCATTGTTTTGATTTGTAATCAAAAGACAAATATTTTGTCATTTTTAAAATGTTTTAAGTGTTAAAGTATTGTCTCATTCTATATTTATATCTCATGAGCTAAGTGTATCGTCACGCACCCAAGTGTTGATAAGTGGGGATATAGCTCATAATTTAACAAGTGTAGGATGCAGCTTTCATTCTTCAGGTCAATCATATATTCATGAAAAAGAAAATCAGTTTTAATATGGAAACTTTGTCTATCTTTTGAAATGTTAAAGTTGCCACAGTCATTGGTCTATTAGCATAACAATATTAAGTCCTTGAAAACCAAAAAAGTAATGCTTAAAGTCCTTGAAATTCCTGGAATTAAATTTTGCAGTTTCTGTACGAACCCTGTATTTTAAAAAAAAAATATTTTAAAATTTTAATATTTAAATGTTAACATTTAGCCAAGAACTGGCTGAATGTTTTCTTTTCAGCGTTTCTGTGCTGGCAGACAGAAGAAACCCAACTAAATGGCAAAAAAAAAAAAAAAAATAATAATAATAATAATAATAAAATAAAATACAACAATAATAATAATAATAATAATAAAGAAATTCAAAAAAAGTGAAAATTTCATCTATCACCTTTTATCACAATTGTGCTAGTTACTTTTTTTTTTTTTTTTTTTTTTTAGCTTGAGATGCAGTCACGTTTAACCAGAGTTCACTCTCTGTCACTGTCATCCGATTCCTCAGATGAGTCCTACTCTACTGTGTGCCAGGATCAGGTGTGTACTTCATGTCTGAATTTTTTAAGTAATGTTTTTGGTTTATTTAATATAAATCTCTTTTTGTCATTAAGCAGGACACCCCCTCTCAAGACTGTAAGCTAAATCGTACACCCCCAGTAACAGACTGTACAGCAGAGTATTTTGATGCCAGTGAAGTTATTTATGAGAATTTGTCTGACAATGAAACATCTGACGAATCTGGATTGAGTGATGTCACCACAAGCAACTCTGAACCAGAGGAAGTCCACAGTACGTCTACAGTTAGCTAAACAATCAGCTTTACATGTTTATGTTTATGGTTATGTAATGAAAAATGAATAATAAAACCTAACAGATAATTAAAATAACTAAAGTAAATATTTATATATTTACTTTAGTTATCATTTTAATAATCGTTTAAGGTTTTATTATTCATACACACACGTTGTTTTTGTGTAAAGTGTGTTCATCCCATAGGTGTAATGGTTTTTATTCTGTACAAACTGTATATTCTATGGTCCTTCACCAACCCTACACCTAACCCTAACTCTCACAGGAAACTTTGTGCATTTTTACTTTCTCAAAAAAACTCATTCTGTATGATTTATAAGCGTTTTGAAAAATGGGGACATGGGTTATGCCCTCATAAGTCACCCTCTCCTTGTAATACCTGTGTCATACCCATGTCATTATACAGAGTTGTGTCCTGATATGATACAAAAACATGCCCACACACACACACACATATACATTATATATATATATATACCTAAAAACAAATTATAGACCTCCCTAAAAAAAAGGAAAATCACGGTTTATTTTTTTTTGTATCTTTACTCTATTGTATTTATTTGTGCTGTTGCTTGTAGTTGGATAGAATATTTTTATTTTATTAGAAAGTGTAGTTTTTCCATAAACATAGCACATCGAACTGTATAGAAACCGTGACTTTAAAACCGTGAAACAAACTGAACTGTGAAAGTTCAACCATGCCACCCCATTTATTTATTTATTTATTTATTTATTTATTAGTGGTGGGCCGTTATCGCCGTTAACGTGCTGCGTTAACGCGAGACTCTAATCGGGCGATAAAATTATCGCCGTTAATCTATTCTCAAAGTTGGGTTGGGGCTGGGTCTATACTAAGCAAGCTATGATGACTTTCACCTTGATATTTTAAATAACCGACTGGCAGAGGCCAGCCTAACGGACAGCGACACCGAACCGAGCTCTCTTCTGCGAAGTTCTCCTCAAAGTCCCTCCTGCACTGGAACGAACAAATACAAATCACAGTTTGAAACAAACAAGATATGAAAGAGCCTGATTCAGTAGCTCGCGGTGTTCTGGTGTTCAGGGCTCACGCAGAAAAGGCGTCTCGAGACACTGAAAATAAGCGTTTTCAAGTGTTTTGATCAAAACACTTGAACATCGAATTTGCTTATTTTTGCTCAAGTGCCGACAAATACATATTGAAGTTGAGGAAAAAAATGGGATGTGTATTATATTGGATGTGTTCATCGTCTCTTAAATTGACAGCGCCTAATTAAGCTACTGGCTGCTGTAATGTTAATCCAAGAAAATGATAATGAAAATCACTCACTGCTCTTGACTGAATTACTTTGTAGTTTTAACAGTCAAACCAAAAAATATTCAGACACCAGATATAATTTTTGATATATATAGCAAAACTGTAATAATGTGAGAAATGTTGAAGGTGTCTGAATAAATGTAGGTTTCATTGTATATTTAATTTTTACATTGAAGACTATCCAGTGCTATTTTACATTTACATTACAATTACATTTAATTATTTAGTTTCTGTACCTTGACACCTACAAACTTGAAAAAAACCTTAAACACTGTGTAAATAGCACAAATAAATAAAAATAAACGAACATACAAATTAGACAATTCAAACAGGGCCCACTGGTACAACCTTCACTGGGTCCCCACTTGTGCAATGTGGAATTAGTTTACAGCTTTTTCAAGCACTTTGTGATGCATTTTGGAAACAGGAGATCTACATTTCTAATGCACCATCTACCTTGATAAACCCCTTTTCAAAGACTTACTGTTTGTCAATTTTATTTGGGTAACACACATATTCTGAATGCCTTTGGCATAATTCGAATGAGCCATTTTAATCTAGATTCATTTCAAGATCACAGTGAGATTAATCTAGATTTAAAAAAAATAATCTATGCCCGCCTCTAATAAATATATAAATATAAAATATATATATAATGTGTGTATATATATATATATATATATATGTGTGTATGTATATATGTGTGCGTGTGTGGGTTGCATGACTAATGATTTCTACTAGTCTATTTTTTTTATTTCAAAAATACTCGAGTTACTCGACTACTTGTGGTTCATGCTACTGTAAATGAAAAGACATTAAATAGTTTTTTTTTAATCAATAAATGCTTATTAATTCATAGCCGTATGCAACAATTACATATAAAAATTGTCAAAATTTTATAATTATGACATTACATATTGAAATTTTCCTGTAACAGCCAGTATTTGTGTCTGTAATGATCACATTTTTATTTATATATTATTATTATTATTATTATTATTATATTTTTATCTGCATTCAGATACAATGTTGATAAGATCTTTATGGCAGGTTTTTTTTTTTTTTTTTTTATATATATATATATTTATCACTTAAGTATGTTGTGTTAAAATAAAATAACTATTAATTTCTAAAGTAACATTTATCATGCCAGCAGAGAGATGTCATAACATTTAGTGATCATTCTGAATAAAGAATTCGGCTTTTAGGCAAAACCCTAATTATTACATTACATATTTTAATTTTACATGCAACATAGATAAGGTCATAGAAAGTAACCGCTACACATAATTTTGTAATCCTAAAATTCATGTTGTACTTGCAAACACTTTGTATGCTTAATGGTTAATGCATGCTCGACTAGCATGCATTAACCATTAAGCGTACAAAGTGATTGTTTCCGACAGCGCCGACTAGTGGTTAAAGTAGTCGATTGATTTGGCATTGATTCAACAAGGTGCTGAAAGCATTCTTTAGAAATGTTGGCCCATATTGATAGGATAGCATCTTGCAGTTGATGGAGATTTGTGGGATGCACATCCAGGGCACGAAGCTCCCGTTCCACGACATCCCAAAGATGCTCTATTGGGTTGAGATCTGGTGACTGCGGGGGCCATTTTAGTACAGTGAACTCATTGTCATGTTCAAGAAACCAATTTGAAATTATTCGAGCTTTATGACATGGTGCATTATCCTGCTGGAAGTAGCCATCAGAGGATGGGTACATGGTGGTCATAAAGGGATGGACATGGTCAGAAACAATGCTCAGGTAGGCTGTGGCATTTAAACTATGCCCAATTGGCACTAAGGGGCCTAAAGTGTGCCAAGAAAACAGCCCCCCCACATCATTACACCACCACCACCAGCCTGCACAGTGGGAAAAAGTAAGTGCAGCTCATGCAAATTGTAGCCTCTTTTTCCTATTTGTAGTGGAGATGAGTGGTACCCGGTGGGGTCTTCTGCTGTTGTAGCCCATTCGCCTCAAGGTTGTGCGTGTTGTGGCTTCACAGATGCTTTGCTGCATACCTCGGTTGTAACAAGTGGTTATTTCAGTCAAAGTTGCTCTTCTATTAGCTTGAATCAGTCGGCCCATTCTCCTCTGACCTCTAGCATCAACAAGGCATTTTCGCCCACAGGACTGCCACATACTGGATGTTTTTCCCTTTTCACACCATTCTTTGTAAACCCTAGAAATGGTTGTGCGTGAAAATCCCAGTAACTGAGCAGATTGTGAAATACTCAGACCGGCCTGTCTGGCACCAACAACCATGCCACGCTCAAAATTGCTTAAAAACCCCTTTACGTGCAAACATCGCCGACGGCCCCAGTTTATTATTGTTTCACTTTCACAGCACATTAAACATCACTGTCTTCATCTGGACAAACTGTGCATCAATTGAAAGTTTAAAGACTCTAGCTTCGATATTTGACCAATATTTTGATAAAACATTGTTGCAGTGACAGATATTTAGTGATTTATGTCAGGAGTGCAAAATAATAAATCTGTATTATGCCACATTTTGAATAGAAATTCACCACTCACTCATATTCAGTCACGTCAGCAGCGGTTTATTTGTGTTCACATAGACTCACTGAACAGCGTCAATAAGGATTTATAGACCAAAAATGCATATCTGCAGAGATATATGGATATATTTATCTATGTTTACTTCATATTTCTTCAGACAGAATCGTCATTTCTATTCATTTTCCACGGATTTACGCGATCAGATGATAAACAGCCTCTCCCAGCGATCTGTGTATGTGTTTGCTGTGTTGTCAGCTCGTGCTGTGTGTGACTCAGTCTCCGATTGGGCCTTCCCAATGTCAATCTGAGAGTGTAATATCTGGACACTGCCACATCGTGTCACATGCTTCCTGCACACTTCCTGGTAGTTATCTGGCCAAAACAACACTGAAACACCTCTGTACACACGAAATATCCGAATAATAAACCCGCGATTACGATAGTAAAGCTTGGTATGAGAATTTCTTGAGATCTGGGTCGTTTTTATAAAAAAAAATTGAAAATTAACATCGGAAATGCTAACTTGTGCAGCGATGAAAAAGGCTACAAATAACATATTTTTACAACAGTAAACGACCAAATTCCACCCCTGATCGCTAAAGGAAGTTATTATAAACACTCAATCGGGGTTTAATTTTCATAAATTGTCTGATGTAGCTTGATGCTAACGTTAGCTCCGATGCTACTAATAGCAGGTGCTTTTCTTCTTCATAATGCATTTTTGTCTCGATAATTCACGTAAGGTCGTAAGAAAATGTTTTGTTGTATTTTTATAGTAAGACTTTTGATAAATAAGGGCTAAATGCAAAGAGATACTGAAGTGAGATCGCTTCTTTGTTGCTTTGTAAAGCCTGAAAAACCACAATCAAGGCTAATAAAGGTGGAATAAAAACAAAAGAATAATGATAAAAGAATAATGCGGATAATGTGTCATACCTGGCGGAGGTGTGAAAGACTCGTTTGGTGAGAACAATACAATAATGAATCGGGCAGCTTTCAACAGTGAAACATACACAAAGAGCACAGGAATGTTTACATGTGAGATCTTATAGAGATGACAAGGGCCATAAATCAATCTGATTAGCCTTCTCTAAAAACACACATGACATGGCCTTAGAAAATATTTCATAAAATTCACAGTTTTACAGATTCAATTATGAAAATTTTTATGAAGTTTTGGAAGACTTGTGGCCTTAGCTACACTGTGTTTTCAAACTCATTTCCTACATCAACATTTTTTAAAATACATTTAAAACATTTGTTTTTAATATTTTTATTTTTGTTTTTATGTCTGAGCTTATATATCTGTATTATCATATGTAGACGGTCAAATGCTGGTGCCAAGCTCTCTTCTGCTGTCATCACCTGGAGTGCTGCCAAATCCTCCGTCAAGGCGGAGACACAAATATATGTGTGTGTAGTGTGTGTGTGTGTGTGTGTATATATATATATATATATATATATATATATATATATATATATATATATATATATATATATATATATATATATATATATATATATATAAATATAAACATACACATTTACTTTCTAAAGAGAGAGAGTTTGTATTTAAATTGTACCAATTTATTGGTATGGTATTTCCTATTAATATTTTCCAGAAGCTGCAAATATGAAATACAGCGCCAGTGTTTCCAGCACAAATGATTTACCTTCTAATGCTCAGGTCACTGGGCGACGCACAGTGCTTCCTGCACACAGCACCGATAACAGCCATATAGGAATCCTCACCATCCTGTACAACAACATTGGGAAGGATTTGTCACGGGTATCCATGCCAGTGGCTCTCAATGAACCGCTTGGTTTATTACAGCGTGTCAGTGAAGATCTGGAATATTCTGAACTCCTGGATATTGCAAACCACACAGATGACCCTTTTGAAAGAATGGTAAGAGAAATGGGAATCATGTATAAAACTTTGCATGTATTTTATGCAAATTGTGTATACTGTGTTAGGTGCTTGATATTTTTGTGGGATGTTTTGTAACATTTAAGTGACACACAACTGGCACTGGGGCAAACAATGAAAGATACGGCAATAGGCAATGACGTTCAATATGAAATCAATTTCTTTTGTGAGGTGCAGATTAGCAGTCACTAAAGAAAATGTCTTGACAAATTATGGGGAAAAAAAGAGGAATCTGAGTGATGCCACAACAAAGAAATAATCAAAAGCCGATTTGGGGTCCAGGGGACAAGTGAGGGGGCCAGAGCTGTCGAACCTTTTATGCTACATTGCTAAGAGGGAGCTAGCTCCCTGGAGGTGGCATGATGACAGAGTCTGATAGAGGCCGTCATTGTCATACCTAAAGGACCAGAGCAAGCAAGGTCGGGATGTTCAGGTTATAGAATCTGACAAAAGTGGACGAGCGAGGACCAGCCGGCAGCCTCACAGATGTCCTTGATCGAGACACCCCTAGACCAGGCCCAAGAAGAGGCCATCCCTCTAGTGGAGTGGGCTCTTACTCCTATGGGGCACTCAAGGCCCATAGAGGAGTAACAGCGAGCGATAGCGTCGACTATCCAACGCGACAGGTGCTGCTTTGAGACTGAAGACCCCTTGGTGCGGCCACCAAAACAGACTAAAAGCTGGTCAGATTGCCGGAACAGCTGTGACCGCTCAATGTGACCGCGGAGGGGTTCAACCACCTAGAACCTCTCAGGAAACACACAATGAGGCTGTTTCAACCCACTGGTTGGCCGGCGATAGCATGAAATGCTGTGGTGGCTGCTATGTACACCTCGAGCGTTGAAGGGGTGAGACCCTTGTCTAGACGCTCTTCCAAAAATGACAGTGTCGGAGATGTGTCACACTCAACAGGGTCTTAGTTTCGTGCTGAGCACCAGTCGACGAAGACTGACCTTTTTTGGGCGTAGAGGCGTATTGTAGACTGGGCTCTCGCCTGAGGATCTGCTTCAATGTCGACATCCTGAACTTCCGTCTCATGAGGGAGAGGTTCAGGAGCCTGAGGTCTAAAATAGGTCTGAGACCGCCATCTTTCTTGGGGACAAGGAAATAACGGTTGTAGAACCCCAATCTGCTTTCTGAGGGAGGAACTATTTCTATGGCTCCCTTCCTTAGTAGAGTGATTACTTCAGTGCAATGGACCTGAGCATTGCCCGATTCTACCAAAAAACACACTCCAGACACGTAACATTCAACTCGAGCAGCGCTCTAAATAGGGCTGTGCAAAAAAATAAAATGTGATTTTCATGCCCATCTCGTCAGTAAAGGCGCTTCTGTGATTAGAAGTACATCTCTCTAGAAATATGGCACATAGTCTTAGTGTTTATACTTGACTAACTGGGGCCCAGGTCAGGAAGCAGACAGACTGGCTAAACCGACCGTCTGCTAGCTGCCTCCCGTCACAGAAGTCAGTTAATTCTCAGCACATAGAGACTCTTTCACCTAGATATCACACTATAGAGACTGTGTCTGTTCCCCGAACTAGAAAATACAAAAAACGTCCAAACCAAGTTAAGGTTAACAATTTAATTGAGGTTCAACAAATAAAAAACAAATTCAATATGGATAAACAAATGATAAAGATTGGCTTATTGAATTTCAGATCCATTTCTACGAAAACACTTTTTGTAAATAATATGATAACTGATCATAATATAGATGTGCTCTGTTTGACAGAAACTTGGCTAAAACCTGATGATTACACTATTTTAAATGAGTCCACCCCCCAAGATTATTGTTATAAACACGAGCCGCGTCTAAAAGGCAAAGGGGGAGGAGTTGCTTCAATTTATAACAACGTTTTCAGGATTTCTCAGAGGGCAGGCTTCAAGTATAACTCGTTTGAAGTAATGGTGCTTCATATAACATTATCCAGAGAAACCAATGTTAATGATAAATCCCCTGTTATGTTTGTACTGGCTACTGTATACAGGCCACCAGGGCACCATACAGACTTTATTAAAGAGTTTGGTGATTTTACATCCGAGATAGTTCTGGCTGCAGATAAAGCCTTTATAGTTGGTGATTTTAATATCCATGTCGATAATGAAAAAGATGCATTGGGATCAGCATTTATAGACACCAGTCAACTCACCAGTCTGTGCTGCCACCGTGGTTCCTGCGTTACTCTCCGACCTTTCATCATCATCATACTTCTAATAAACTTACTCGTACTTGCATTTGTCTCCTGTCCTCCATTAGCGCCGTTACAGAACGATCAGACCCTCATGGAGGCAGCGAGTACTCAAGCTTCATCTCTGGAGGAATTTCTCAGCGCCAGTGTTCGGAGGATGGACTCCCAGGAGAGGACTCTTAACGACACTGGTCGCGCGGTCCAAGCCTTGGTAACGCAGGTGTCCGAGCTCACCCAGCAGTTCCATCTTCTTCGAGCGCCCACTGCGCCACCCACACCGCCCGCTCTCCCGGTACCACCAGTGACCACCTCCCAGCCGGAACCGCGTCTTCCTATCCCGGAAGCATACTCGGGTGAGCCCAACTTTTGTAGAGCATTCCTAACCCGCTGTGATATGCATTTTGCCCTGCAACCCAGGACATTCGCCAACGAGAGGGCGAAAGTGGCCTTTGTGCTCACCTTACTCTCTGGGAGGGCGGCACTATGGGGGACGGCGGTGTGGGAGAACCAGGACCCATGCTGCGACTCGTTCCTGGCGCTCTCCGAGGAGATGAGGCGGGTCTTCGATCGGGCCGTCGCAGGACGGGAGGCGGCCAGGAGGCTGGCGGAGTTACGCCAGAGGGAGAGGTCCGTCTCAGACTTCTCTATCGAATTCAGAACCCTGGCGGCGGAGTGCCATTGGAACGAGGAGGCGCAGTGGGACATGTTCCTGCATGGGCTGGCTGACCGCGTCCAGAGGGAGATCTACGCCCTGGATCTGCCCCCCTCTCTTAATGGACTCATTGATCTAGCGTTACGGGTGGATGCCCGCCTCACTCGGATGGAGAGGAGGGGGCTGTTCAACACCCCATCCAGGGGCCCGGCGGACGGGCGATTCAGTGGCGGAGACGTGGTCAGCCCCACCTACGATCACGAGCCCATGCAGGTAGGGCGAGCTCGGCTTTCCCGGGAGGAGAAGGAGAGGCGGAGATCCCTGGGTCTTTGCATGTACTGCGGGGGAGCCGGACATCAAGCCCATACCTGTCCAGTAAAAGGCCAAGCCCGGTAGTACGCATGAGGCTACTATCGGGTGGGATCTCTGCCGAGAAGACCTCATCACCGCCATCATCTACGCTCCTTCCGGTAAGACTGCGGTGGTCAGCACAGACACACCACTGTCAGGAGCGGTGTTATCCCAACGTTCTCCCTTAGACGACAAGGTCCACCCTTGCGCGTATTTTTCTTATCGTTTATCTCCTGCAGAGAGTAATTACGATATTGGTAACAGAGAATTGTTGGCAGTCAAGATGGCATTGGAGGAATGGCGACACTGGTTAGAAGGATCGGGGGTTCCTTTTATAGTATGGACTGACCACAAGAACTTAGAGTACATTAGCACCGCCAAAAGGTTGAACTCCAGGCAGGCTCGATGGGCACTTTTTTTCGGACGTTTTGATTTTACTATTTCGTACCGCCCGGGCTCCAAAAATATCAAACCCGATTCCTTGTCTCGTATTTTGGACCATTCCGAACGCCCGTCCACTCCCGAGTGTATTTTTCCTGAGACATTAGTGGTCTCCACTCTCACATGGGAGATCGAATCGAAGGTCAGAACGGCCTTAGAAGGGGTAACGCCTCCGCCCGGGTGCCCACCGAACCGCTTATTTGTGCCGGAGGGATTAAGGTCCAACGTTATCCAGTGGGGACATTGCTCTAATGTGGCTTGCCATCCAGGGGTTAACCGTACTAGATTTTTAGTCAAGCAACGATTCTGGTGGCCACAATTTTGTTTTGGCTTGCTCGGTATGTGCCACTGGTAAGGCTTCCAATCGGTCCCCGGATGGGTTACTCCAACCGCTGCCGGTACCTTCGAGACCCTGGTCCCATATCGCACTAGATTTTATTACCGCCCTCCCGCCCTCCCAGGGCAACACGGTTGTTTTAACCGTGGTGGACCGGTTCTCGAAGGCCGCCCATTTTATTCCTTTGGCCAAGTTGCCCTCAGCCAAGGAGACAGCGTTGACCGTCATAGACCACGTCTTTCGTTTACATGGCCTCCCGATAGACGTGGTTTCTGACAGAGGACCCCAATTTGTGTCTAAATTTTGGCGAGAATTCTGTAAATTACTAGGAGCGACTGTAAGTCTGTCCTCAGGGTTTCACCCCCAGAGCAATGGCCAGACCGAGAGAGCCAACCAAGATTTGGAAAGGGTGTTGCGATGTTTGGTCTCCAAGAATCCTTCCTCCTGGAGCCAACAATTGTCTATGGTGGAGTACGCCCACAATACCTTACCAGTATCGGCTACGGGCCTATCTCCTTTTGAGTGTAGTGTAGGGTACCAGCCACCAATTTTTCCCAGTATGGAATCCGAGGTTGCGGTCCCCTCCGTTCACGCCTTCGTCCAGAGGTGCCACCGCACTTGGACCAGAGCCCGCGAGACTCTACTCCAAGTGGGGGCGCGCACCAAGGCCAAAGCCGATCGCCACCGGTCTAGGCCTCCCGTATACGTCGTGGGTCAAAAGGTGTGGCTTTCTACTAAGAACATTCCTCTCCGTTCCGTTTCTAATAAACTGGCTCCCAAATTTATCGGCCCGTTTACTGTCACCAAGATCATTAGTCCGGTGACAGTCCGCCTCAAACTCCCTCCGACGTACAGGAGAATTCACCCCGCCTTTCATGTATCCAAAATAAAGCCTGTATTTTATTCTCCCATTAATCCGCCCACCCCGGTCCCTCCCCCGCCGCGTCTCGTAGATGGGGAGACCACTTATTTGGTTAATCGTATTCTGGACTCTAGAAGGAGGGGACGCGGATTTCAGTACTTGGTGGACTGGGAGGGTTACGGTCCAGAGGAGAGAAGTTGGGTACCTGCTAGGGACATCCTGGATCATTCCCTTATCGATGATTACAATCGACAGGTAAGAGATTCTGGGGACGCCAGGAGGCGTTCTTAAGAGGAGGGGTACTGTCACGGTTTGTGAATGCACCGTCTCCAGCTGTAGTCAGGTTACGTCATGTTGATTGTTTCATGTGGGTGTGGTCGCTGATCACTGATCAGCGGCAGGTGCGGCTAGTTCCCACAGACTATTTAACACCCTGTCTTTCGTTTCCTGTTTGTCTGATCGTTGTTTGTAGATCCTGGTGTTTGATATCGTGTTCGTGTTGTTCCTGCCTTGCCTTGTCGCCGTTCTGTTCGGATCCTGTCGTCACGCTTGGAATACACTCACCACTATTGGATTATCACCGCTGTCATCGTCGTTCCACGCACCCCACGTCTCAACTCACCAGTCTGTGCTGCCACCGTGGTTCCTGCGTTACTCTCCGACCTTTCATCATCATCATACTTCTAATAAACTTACTCGTACTTGCATTTGTCTCCTGTCCTCCATTAGCGCCGTTACAGTTACAAGTATCGAAGAACCATCACTTCTACCACAAAAGACTGCTTTTTAAGTTATCTTCCTGATGTATCCGAATTCCTTAGCATATCCAAAACCTCAGAACAACTTGATGATGTAACAGAAACTATGGACTCTCTCTTTTCTAGCACTTTAGGCAAGGCAAGTTTATTTATATAGCACATTTCGTACACAATGGTAATTCAAAATGCTTTACATAAGAGAAAGTAAAATAATCATGAAGAAAAATAATAACAAAAATAAAACAAGTAATTTTAAAACTTTTAAAATGATTAAAACATTTTAGAACAGTTAATAATAAAACAATAATAAAACATAAAACAGTGAAAATATAGTGCAATCAGTTCGGACATTGCACAGTGCTCATTCAACAAATGCACAGCTAAAAAGATGCGTTTTGAGTCTAGATTTAAATGTGACTAGTGTTTTAGCACATCTGATCTCTTCTGGAAGCTGATTCCAACTGCGGGCGGCATAGTAACTAAAGGCAGACTCCCCTTGTTTTGTGTGAACCCTTGGTATTTCTAACTGACTTGATCCTAATGATCTGAGTGCTCTGTTAGGTTTATATTCAGTGAACATATCTGCAATATATTTCGGTCCTAGGTCATTAAGTGACTTATATACGAGTAAAAGTACTTTAAAATCAATCCTAAATGTAACTGGAAGCCAGTGTAAGGACCTGAGGACTGGTGTGATATGCTCAGATTTTCTGGTTCTAGTCAGAATCCTGGCAGCAGCGTTCTGGATGAGCTGCAGCTGTCTAATGGTCTTTTTGGGAAGGCCAGTGAGGAGCCCATTACAATAGTCCACCCTGCTGGTGATAAAGGCATGAACAAGTTTCTCCAAGTCTTGACTGGAAACAAAACATCTAATTCTTGCGATGTTTTTTAAATGATAGTATGCTGATTTAGTTACTGCTTTGACATGACTACTGAAACTAAGGTCTGTCTCCAGAATCACACCAAGATTCCTGACTTGATTTTTAGTTGTTTGACCCCTAGAGTCAAGGTATGCATTCACCTTGAACACTTCATCTTTGTTTCCAAATGCAATGACTTCAGTTTTTTCCTTGTTTAACTGAAGAAAGTTCTGGCACATCCAATTATTAATTTCTTCAATGCAATGGCAGAGGGAGTCAATGGGGCTGTAGTCATTTGGAGATAAGGCTAGGTAAATCTGGGTATCATCAGCATAGCTGTGATAGGCAATCTGGTTATTTCTCATTATTTGACTTAGTGGAAGCATATACAGGCTAAACAAGAGCGGTGCAAGAATTGACGCTTGTGGGACTCCGCATGTCATGGATGTCCATTTAGACTTATGCTCTCCTAGACTCACATAATAGCCTCTCCCTTCTAAGTATGATCTGAACCATTTGAGTACCATCCCAGAAAGCCCGACCCAGTTTTCCAGTCTCTCTAGTAGTATGTTATGATCGACAGTGTCAAACGCAGCACTGAGATCTAGCAATACCAGCACTGATATTTTGCCAGAGTCACAATTTAAGCGAATATCATTTATTATCTTAATGAGTGCTGTCTCTGTGCTGTGATGTGGTCGGAAACCAGATTGAAAATTGTCCAGGTATCCATTTGAGTTTAAGTATTTGTTCAGCTGATTAAAAACTACATTTTCTATAATTTTGCCTATAAAAGGAAGATTAGATATTGGTCTAAAATTGCTCAAAAATGTGTTATCAAGATTGGTCTTTTTCAGGAGGGGCTTTACAACTGCAGTTTTTAGGGAGTTTGGAAATGTCCCAGAAAGAAGTGAGGCATTCACCACTTCTAAGAGATCTGCTTTTAAGCAGTCAAGCACACTTTTGAAAAAAGATGTGGGAAGTGTGTCAAGACAACAGGTTGATGATTTTAGTTTCTGCACTATGTCTTCCAGAATTTGCTATCAATTTTTTCAAATTTAGACATAGTATCTTTTTGATATTTTGGCCGAATCTGTCTGACCTCTGCATTACTTGAGGATGTGCTAATCGCCTTCCTGATATTTATGATCTTCTCAGAAAAGAAAGAAGCAAACTCATTGCATTTGCTGTCTGATAGCATATCAGTGGGAATCTGACTTGGGGGGTTTGTCAGTCTCTCAACAGTGGCAAAAAGAGTATGAGTGTTATTTAAGTTACTGTTTATAAGGTTTGAGAAGAAGTTCTGTCTAGCTGTGGCTAGTTTCACATTAAAAGCATGAAGGATGTCTTTATAGATGCTATAGTGAATTTCAAGTTTCGTCTTCCTCCACATCCGCTCAGCTTTTCTGCATTGTCTTTTCATAGTCTGAACTGCTGTTGATCTTCTCCAAACTGATTTCTGTCTGTTTGTTTTCTTACTCACTATTATTGGAGCAATATCATCAATACCATTCTTAACTTTTGAGTTAAAGGAATCAAGGAGAATATCAACAGAGTCTGCAGAAATTCTTGGTGTTAAAGATATAGCCTCCATAAATAGTACACTTGTGTTCTCGTTTATGCATCTCCTTCTGACAGAGACCGATCTAGATTCAGTGGTAGCAGAGATCAATATATCAAAGAAAATACAGAAGTGATCAGTGCTACGTCCTTAATAACAATGGATGAAATGTTTAGACCCCTACTGATGATCAGATCCAGAGTGTGTCCACCTTTGTGTGTGGGTCCATGCACATGCTGAATCAAGTCAAAAGTGTTTAGAACCGTTATCATTTCTTTTGTAGTTTTGTTTTCTGTATTATCTCTGTGAATATTAAAATCCCCTGAAATTGCAAAACAGTCAAACTCTGAGGAAATTATTGATAACATTTCTGTGACCTCTTCAACAAAGGCTGGAGAGTATTTTGGAGGCCTGTAAATAATAATAAACAGAATGCGTGGAGCACCTTTCAGCACAATCCCTAGATATTCGAAAGACAAGTACTGACCAAATGACATTTGCTTGCATTGATAGACATCTTTAAATAGAGCAGCTACACCCCCACCTCTTCTAACAGTCCTGCAGACACTCATGTAAGTGAAGTTAGGAGGGGCTGCTTCATTTAGGATTGTTGCACTGCAGCTGTCTTCAAGCCATGTTTCATTTAGAAACATAAAATCCAGATTGTTTGAGGTTATAAAGTCATTGATTAGAAATGATTTATTTTTTAGTGAGCGAATGTTTAAAAGTGCTAGCTTGATGGCAGTGCTATGTGTCTTTACATCAATCTTAGTTTGATGCATAATAGGCCGCAGATTAGATGAGTTTGCCCTTCGGCTTGAGAAGGCCTTAGACTTTCTATCACGTGATAAAACTGAAATAGAGAAAGCTACAGGCACACTGGGTTCCCGCTTGTTCAGTAGGCATTTGTGAATGTTGCTGCTATTATAGCTGAGACCCGACACATATCACTGAGAGCTGCTATCAGTTGTTTTTGGTTCACCTTCAGCAGATAGAGGGTTTGGGCCCTGGCGTTGTGGCAGCGGTCGGAGAGCTCTCATAGGAACAGGGCCCACAGGCTTTGGTGGTTGGGGGGCCCGCCGTTTTTTAGTTGATATCTGCGGGCTAGCAGCGAATGAGTGGGAGAGTTTAGTCCCAACATACACCAATTCCTCCATTTTCTGTGAGAAGCACAGAAGTGGAGATGCTGGAGAGAGGGATAATGTGTCTGGTGAGATGGGCTGTGTCTCTGGTGTTTCCGGTGGCTGTGATGTGTTGTCCTGGCTTCCCTGGCTGTTTTCCAGAAAGTTGTCCTTGGGTGGTGAATCTTGTAGCTGTTTTGATACATCACAGTCAGTCTGTGAGGAGCTCTGTGGGCAGGGCTCAGCAGGGATAGTGTCTATCAGCAGTGATTGTTTTGGCTGCATGTTGTTATCAGTGTCCTTGTGGGATATGTCAACCACATGATGATTCGGACCCGGTGTGTGTGTGCTGAATGGATTGACACACTCTGCTGAAGGATGACGAAGGGAGAAGAAGATATTGTCCTTAAACACTCTTGCACCTAGTTTGTTTGGGTGAAGGCCATCCGGTTTAAACAATTGTCTATGCCCCCAGAAAAGATTGAAGTTGTCAATGAAATGTACTCCTTTTATATTACAAGATCTTTGTAGCCATGTGTTCAGCCCAAGCAACCGTGAAAACATATTTGTTCCCCTAGCTGGGAGTGGTCCACTGATGAACGACTGAACTTTGAGTCTTCGAAGTGTTTCAAAGAGTTCAATGAAGTCCTTCTTAAGGAGTTCTGACTGCTCTTTCCGAATATCATTCTTCCCCACATGGATGATGATTCGATTTGCAGTTTTGTGCTTCATCAGAATGTTCTGAAGTTCCTTGTTCACATCAGAGACTGTTGCTTGAGGAAGGCAGCATGTTGTTGTAGTCCTGCTACGGATGTTTCTGATAACAGAGTCACCCACTATCAGAGTCCTGGGCTCGGCTGCGCTCTGAGCTGAAAGCCGCTGTCTGCTCGTCCTTGAGCGCCTGTTAGTAGCGGAGTTTGCTGCTGGCTGATCAGATCCATATTTAAATACATTTGGGGATTCCTCACCCACATTTATTAATGCTTGAAATCTGTTCTCCAGATGTATAGGGGGTGGTAGAATACCAGTATTTACAAGCCTTGTCATAGTCGAATCTGGGGTAGAGGAAGCAATGGCAACAATACGAGAAACTCGTGACAATCTGATATCTTGTGTTCCTTTGGGTCTCGCTCCCTGTTTGTGCCATTGATTAGTGTGGCGATCAGTTTCGGCTTGTTCCTCTACACTTGGTATAAACTGTTGAGATTCAGAAGATTCATGGGACTCACCGGCTGTATGCTGAGAGGGTCCATGACGACGGTCTGCTAAGTGTTCCGTCTGTTTTGGAAGTCCAGAAAGTAACTTTGTTTCAAGAATCACAATCCTTTCTAGAAGTTTGCAGCAGTTCATGCAACAAGTAAATCCAACAGGAGGCATTTTCTCTCTCTTCTGTTTGGTAGGCAGTTGTTTTCCCGTCTCCGGAATGTAAGCTGTTTGCAGTGGGAGACGAAGTCTTCTTTTTGTAGTATTATTCCAGTCCCAGTGTTTTTAGTTTCAGCGTTTGTGCCAAAAATCTGTTGTTTGAGCACTGTGCTGATCTGCTGAAGTAAAAATCTTAGAAAAATCTGAGAAAAGTACAGAAATAAGAAGCAAAGCGCAGAGCAGTAAGCTAGAACGTCCGAACGGTAGCAAAGCCGGAAGCAACAACTTTAAATACAGTTGCTCCTTTACGCTTAAGGAAGGTTAAGGAAAACATTTTGACACCATGGTATAATGAGCATACTCGCACCCTAAAGAGAGCAGCCCGAAAAATGGAGCGCAGCTGGAGGAAAACAAAACTAGAGGTATTTCGTATTGCTTGGCGGGAAAGTAGCATATCCTATAGAAAAGCATTAAAAACTGCTAGATCTGATTACTTTTCTTCTTTTTTTAGAAGAAAACAAACATAACCCCAGGTATTTATTCAATACAGTGGCTAAATTAACGAAAAATAAAGCCTCAACAAGTGTTGACATTTCCCAACACCACAACAGTAATGACTTTATGAACTACTTTACTTCTAAAATCGATACTATTAGAGATAAAATTTCAACCATTCAGCCGTCAGCTACCGTATCATATCAGACAGTGCACAATAGACCCCCTGAGGAACAGTTCCACTCATTCTCTACTATAGGAGAGGAAGAATTGTATAAACTTGTTAAATCATCTAAACCAACAACATGTATGTTAGACCCTATACCATCTAAGCTCTTAAAAGAGGTGCTTCCAGAAGTCATAGGTCCTCTTCTGACTATTATTAATTCCTCATTGTCATTAGGATATGTCCCCAAAACCTTCAAACTGGCTGTTATTAAGCCTCTCATAAAAAAGCCACAACTTGACCCCAGAGAACTTGTTAATTATAGACCAATCTCGAATCTCCCTTTTCTGTCCAAGATACTAGAAAAGGTGGTATCCTCACAATTATATTCCTTCTTAGAGAATAATGGTATATGTGAGGATTTCCAGTCAGGATTTAGACCGTATCATAGTACTGAGACTGTTCTCCTTAGAGTTACAAATGATCTGCTCTTATCATCTGATCGTGGGTGTATCTCTCTATTAGTTTTATTGGATCTTAGTGCTGCGTTTGACACAATTGACCACAACATTCTTTTGCATAAACTTGAACACTTTGTTGGCATCAGTGGAAGTGCATTAGCATGGTTTAAATCGTACTTATATGACCGCCATCAGTTCGTAGCAGTGAATGAAGATGTATCATATCGATCACAAGTGCAGTATGGAGTACCTCAAGGCTCAGTACTAGGGCCGCTACTCTTCACGCTTTATATGTTACCCTTGGGAGATATCATCAGGAAACATGGTGTTAGTTTTCACTGTTATGCTGATGATACGCAGCTCTATATTTCCTCGCAGCCTGGTGAAACACGCCAATTTGAAAAACTAATGGAATGCATAGTCGATATAAAGAATTGGATGACGAGTAATTTCTTACTGCTAAATTCAGAAAAAACAAAGGTGTTAATCATAGGGCCTAAAAACTCTGCTTGTAATAACCTAGAACACTGTCTAAGACTTGATGGTTGCTCTGTCAATTCTTCGTCATCAGTTAGGAACCTAGGTGTGCTACTTGATCGCAATCTTTCCTTAGAAAGCCACGTTTCTAGCATTTGTAAAACTGCATTTTTCCATCTCAAAAATATATCTAAATTACGGCCTATGCTCTCAATGTCAAATGCAGAAATGTTAATCCATGCATTTATGACTTCAAGGTTAGACTATTGTAATGCTTTATTGGGTGGTTGTTCTGCACACTTGGTAAACAAACTACAGCTAGTCCAAAATGCAGCAGCAAGAGTTCTTACTAGAACCAGGAAGTATGACCATATTAGCCCGGTCCTGTCCACACTTCACTGGCTCCCTATCAAACATCGTATAGATTTTAAAATATTGCTTATTACTTATAAAGCCCTGAATGGTTTAGCACCTCAGTATTTGAATGAGCTCCTTTTACATTATACTCCTCTACGTCCGCTACGTTTTCAAAACTCAGGCAATTTGATAATACCTAGAATATCAAAATCAACTGCGGGCGGCAGATCCTTTTCCTATTTGGCGCATAAACTCTGGAATAACCTACCTAACATTGTTCGGGAGGCAGACACACTCTTGCAGTTTAAATCTAGATTAAAGACCCATCTCTTTAACCTGGCATACACATAACATACTAATATGCTTTTAATATCCAAATCCGTTAAAGGATTTTTAGGCTGCATTAATTAGGTAAACCGGAACCGGAAACACTTCACATAACACCGTACTTTCTACATCATTAGAAGAATGGCATCTACGCTAATATTTGTCTGTTTCTCTCTTGTTCCGAGGTCACCGTGGCCACGAGATCCAGTCTGTGTCCAGATCAGAGGGTCACTTCAGTCACCCGGATCCAGTACGTATCCAGACCAGATGGTGGATCAGCACCTAGAGAGGACCTCTACTGCCCTGAAAGACAGCGGAGACCAGGACAACTAGAGCCCCAGATACAGATCCCCTGTAAAGACCTTGTCTCAGACGACCACCGGGACAAGACCACAGGAAACAGATGATTCTTCTGCACAATCTGACTTTGCTGCAGCCTGGAATTGAACTACTGGTTTTCGTCTGGTCAGAGGAGAACTGACCCCCCAACTGAGCCTGGTTTCTCCCAAGGTTTTTTTCTCCATTCTGTCACCGATGGAGTTTCGGTTCCTTGCCGCTGTTGCCTTTGGCTTGCTTAGTTGGGGTCACTTCATCTACAGCGATATCATTGACTTGATTGCAAGTAAAAACAGACACTATTTCAACTGAACAGAGATGACATAACTGAATTCAATGATGAACTGCCTTTAACTATCATTTTGCATTATTGAGACACTGTTTTCCAAATGAATGTTGTTCAGTGCTTTGACGCAATGTATTTTGTTTAAAGCACTATATAAATAAAGGTGATTGATTGATTGATTGATCTCCAGCATGTGCGTTCAGATTAGGATTGCCAGGTTTTCAAAACAAATCCTGCCCACTTCCTTCTCAAAACTAGTCCAAAACTAGCCCAATCGCGTTTCCAGGAGGTTCCCCAATGACAAATTGAGTCCCAGGGTTAAAATACATGTTTTTTTTTGGCAGGGTTGCCTTGGTACTAGGGCTGGGCAATATATAAAAAAAAATATCTCGATATTGTAAATTTTTACGATATTCGGTATATATCTCTATGTTTGCATTCGCATTTAAATAATAAAAAAAAACATGATTTTCTTTTGCCCATTTAAAAATTTTTAAAAAAAAATGATTAAACAGCTTATTTAAGCAGTTAAAAAAATCTAGACCAAGAGATCACTTACTGCTTTTTATTGAATGAATACATGTAGGCCTATATGTAACTGAAGCAGTGCAAATTAAGTACAGAAAGTGCATTCTGTCAACTTTTTAGTGGATGCAATTCACAATTTATACTATGCAACTGGGATAAGTATTTTATAAAAAATTTTTTTACAAGTTTTTAAGCTAAGAACTAGGGCTGTAGTACTCGAGTCCGGTCTTGGACTCGAGTCCGGACTCGAGACATTTTTCTGTCGTCTCGGACTTGTCTCGGACTCGTTGAATTTGCACTCGGACTTGTCTCGGACTTGGCCATTGGACTCGCCAAGTCTTCTAGTTGGTCTCGACCGAGTCCAGAAAAAAAATAAAATAAAAAATTTCTCCTTCAAAACAAAACCACATTTGCATGATGTCGCGACTGAAAACGTGTGGAAAACGCTAGGCGCGCCGCTCTCCTTATTTCCAAAGCACTCAGTAGCCTGCGCTTGCGCTCCAGTGGCGTCTGCTGTTGCTGGGCAACCATGACCCGCTCTCCATGATGACGCAGAAGTTTCAGTAAAGAATAAATGGAATTCCAGCACTTAAAATCACTTGCAGTAGCTCTGCTAATAGATTCATTTAAAAAATGGCTATCCTTGTACAACTATGATCATCTGTTTCTCCATCTTGCCTTAGCTTTCAGTATTGTTCCGGGAAAGGATGTGCATGACCAGTGGTGCACTTACTGCGACCTGAAAAGTTTAGATGTTTCTAATTTAATTTTCTACATGTTAGATTGTGTTTTATTTACGTCTACACCTAGATAGCCTTTTTTTTTTTCAATAAACGCGTATTAATGTATAGCCTTATGCAACAATTACATATGTAAATTTTAAAAACTTTATATTTGACATTACATATTTACATTTTCATGTAACATCCAGTATTTGTATCTGTAACAATCACAAAATTTTTCCTATCTGCGTTCGGATATAACATCGTACAGTTACTTGATAAGACTGTTATGACTTTTTATATATTTTTTCATAGTTATCACTGAACAAGTATGTCATGTTAAACTGAAATAATTATTAATTTCTAAAATAATATTTATCATGCAAGCAGAGAGATGTGATGACAAACGTTTAGTGATCATTTGAACACGACTGAATCCATTCAATGCGCACATTTTCATTACGCAGAAAACTTTGAGCGAGTCTTAATGTTAATGAACTTCACTACACAGATGTGTGTGTTCCGCGCAAACCAGCAAAAGGTAAATATGCAAACATGTAGGACAAGTAGACAATGTATCCGTATCAAAGCTGATTATTAGCCTACTCTTGAGAGAGAACTGATTTGGTTTTTGAGAGACTGAGACGCGCAACGCGTCTGTTTGATTGGTGAGCGTGCTGTGCTTATTCCATTCATTCGTATCATGGTAGCCTAAGCTTTCAATATTTGCCTTTTAAATATATAAAAATAATATAACGTGTAGCTATGATGTATTATTATAGGTAAAATTACTCTTGCAACGCTCTGATTTCTGAGAGATAAACAGAGAGGCGACAACAATGCGGTGTTTGATTTGCTCTCTTTTCACTCATAAAGTTTACATTCATTCACTTCTGGCGCTGATGCCCTGGCTCACCTGTTATCTAGCAAACACCAGACTCTGTCAGCTTTAGCCGAGTATTCAGGCAGAATTATTCCTTGAGCGTTATTCGTTTTTTAAGCCATTATCCGTGCCATTCCGAATAAGGTATTCGGCTTCAGGCACAACCCTAATTATTACATTACATATTTTATTTTTACATGCAACATAGATAAGGTCATATAGTAACAGCTCCACGCAATATTGTAATTCTAAAATTCACGTCGTACTTGCAAACACTTTGTATGCATTATGGTTAATGCATGCTGGAGTAGTCGATTGTTTCCGACAGAGCTCGACTAGTCTATGCAAGATCTAGCACAGTAGGACAAAAATTTGCTGTATTTATGTGCGCATGGCCAGTAGAGCCAAACGTATCCATTCTAGCCTTGCTGCGCGCATTTGTCATATCCCGAGCTTTGCGTGTGTCTGTGCACTGTGCCAATTAGGCATAGTCATATACATTTTTGACCACAGATATAATGTCAACAAAAAATAAAGTACATAAAAATTATTTGACCTTACAGTTCCAAACTTTGTTTGTTTATCCAAGTTTAGCTCCCAGGGTCGGACTGGGAGTAAAACCAGTACTCATTAGCAAGGCCCCAAAGGAAGAGAGGGCCCTTGAAAAGTATGAATCTGAAATATCTATTTTTTACCTGGATATTTTCATGGGTGGGGGCCATGGGGGCCCATCAGGACTGCCTATGCATAGGGCCCAGGATCTTGTTTAACGCCCATGTTAGCTTTAACCCAAATTACACACACTTGAACCTAATCAAGCTCTTACTAGACACACTAATCTTCCAGGTGTTTTAAGGCCAGTTGGAGCTAAGGACATTGGCCATCCAGGATGTAGTTTGGAGACCCCTGTCCTACAGAGTTGTTACTTTGCACATGCTTTTTGATCATTACAAATAATAATGTAAAATGATTTTCTTAGAATAGGAGATATGCTTTCTCTCGCATCACAAACATTATCAGTAGTTTAGTATGTGGTCTTGAAGAGGACCATTTTTTCTTTCATTTGGACTTGGTCTTGGACTTGGACTCGAAACTTTTGGACTTGGACTTGACTTGGACTCGAACCTCTTTGGACTCGGTCTTGACTAGTCCTGGACTTGGACTTGACTTGAACTCGACAAAGCCGGACTTGACTACAGCTCTACTAAGAACACAAGTCTGTCAACTGTCTGCGGTTTTAAGAGAAGCTGTGTGGCATGAAACTATGTTCCTACTGACATTAAAAACCCTCTTAGATGGGGAGCTAGTTGCTGAAGCACATAGCTATTTCTTATATATAAATGAATACCAAAGACTTTTGCATTCTCTCTGTCTATAATATGGAAACTGGTAAACATATCAGTGAAATTCCCCAATAGTAATTCCAATTGGCCATAGCCTATGTTTCTCTATTCAAACATCAGCGGTCGAGTAAGTGTATTTATTTTGCGATCACAAATGCAAACAATACAGTTCAGATCTCACGACAGAACACAGACCGGCTGAACGACGCTTTCATTAGATCGCTCAATTCCAGCTTGGTAGTGTTTTCAGATTATCGTCGGCGGCTCTTCCGCAATGAGGAGTGAGCACGTGCGCATGGTTGCCAGATTGCTTAAAATAAGCAAATGCCGGGCAGAAAATGTATCCTTGTAACAGTGGAGCTCTGATTCGGAGATTTAAACTCTTGTTATCTGGCATCCGCTATCATTAAGCTCTCATAGTAGAGGGGTGTAGAGCAGTCAGCAGTTACAGGTTCCTTTTTTGGACATTCGGCGCGTTCTTTTGGGAAAATATGATTGAATTTGAAATATTCAATATTCCCGATATATTCAAATTTTACATCGTCGTCAAAATTATTCCGATACTATCGCTAATATTAGATATATCGCCCATCTCTACTTGGTACAATTCACGTTTTAGGGGCTAAACATCATGTTATTGGTATTGGGGTCGCTTCGACCAGCGGACATGAAAAACAACTGCAGACTTGTCAGACGTGTTGTCTTTTAGACCATTTTTCTCAGGCTAACTGCCTAAAATTAACAACGTTTGGACCATCTCATACAGGCGTCCTATGCTTTAAAGCTGTGAGGAGTTAGTTTGCTTCGGACTGCTTGTGCCAGGATCCCTGGTTTTACCATCCTACATGTTTATTTTGGGGTCTTCTGAAATTCTGATTCTTGGTTGGTTTCAGTTCTGATCACATTTTCACTGTCTGATTGGCTCTAAGACAGGTCTGGGTTGTGACCTCAGCTTGGTTCCAAACAGACCGCGAGACATAATTGCAACGGCAGCACCATTTTACCCTTTTTAAATAGTGATCAGCATGTCAGTCAAAGGAGTGGTTCACAACACAAATGCTCAGGGTCATTTATTGTAATGATCTTAAGGCATTATATCCTCATAGTATTTTAATCTCAAGCTAAACAGGCTTCATTCAAACTTGTCCTATGTGTTATGGGGCGGCAGTGGCTCAGTGGTTCATGTAGGTTGTCTACAAACCGGAAGGTTGGTGGTTCGATCCCCGGCTCCACCTGACCAAGTGTCGAGGTGTCCTTGAGCAAGACACCTAACCCCAGCTGCTCCCGACGAGCTGGATGGCGCCTTGTATGGC
Organism: Carassius auratus; assembly: GCF_003368295.1. Taxonomy (NCBI): domain Eukaryota; kingdom Metazoa; phylum Chordata; class Actinopteri; order Cypriniformes; family Cyprinidae; genus Carassius; species Carassius auratus. The sequence goes on along the minus strand of NC_039298.1, from coordinate 4,520,438 downwards.
AGACACCGCCGTCGGTGTGTGAATGAGTGAGTGGATGGGTGAATGTGAGGCAAATTGTAAAGCGCTTTGGATGGCCATGTGGTCTGTTGAAAGCGCTATATAAATGCAGTCCATTTACCATTTACCATTTACCATATGCTCCTCTCTAAAGACATTAAAGCACAATTAAGAGCAGCGGATGACAGGGTAGCTTTAAAAATAAGCAGAAACATGGTGAGGAGCAAAATGGATCAGTACTTTTGCTAAAACTCAGACTCTGACCGTTCGAGACTAATAGCATTTTAAAGGGGTCATATGTGGTTGCTAAAAAGAACATTTTGTGTATTTGTTGTAATATAATGTCTATGCTGTTTAAGGTTTAAAAAAACACATTATTTCCATACAATGTACATTATTGTTTCTCCGCTATACCCTGCCTTTCTGATATGCTGCGATTTTTTTTTTTTTTTTTTTTTTAAACCAAGCTCATCATTCTAAAAAAAAAAAGTGAGGTGTGCTGTGATTGGCCAGCTTTCCAGTGCGTTGTGATTGGTCGAATGCCTCAAGCGTGTGATGGAAATTTTAGCTTAGTTTACTTTTTGTTTACAGGGACAATGCACATTAATAAACATAACTGTAAATGTGCCAGAATTAGCCAAAAGGCTATTTTTCATCTGTAGTCCCTTGACAGAATGTTAAAAGATCACCCTAAAACGAAGACAAAGCATCATTACACACATACTCACAACACAATATACCACTAAAATACAAAAACAAGTAAATTATCTAGAGGAAGTTAAAATATGAGGGAGAGGAGAGGGAAAGCGAGAGAGAATAAGAGGGAGAGAGGGAGAAAGAGAGAAACAAAGAGAGATGACAACAGAAGGCAACATAGACGAGCAATTATTACTAACGCCTGTTTCACACCGCAAGCGTGAGCGGTGCACGAGCAGTGTTGTGTGTAAATTTGGTAACGAAATGTAGTTCATTTTTCAATTCGGCGCAACGTTACTTTTCCCATGGTTATATTTGACAGCGACACTGCCATCTGCGCGCTTGCGCAATAGTTACAAGCTCCATACGGTACGTGACAGAGGCTGGTAGCAGTCTGCAAAGCAATCATAAATCATGGCAAGTGAGAAGCTGCCGACGCTAACTTTTGAGGGATGGAGGTATTCCCACTACTTCAAACTTGTTGAAACTAAGGGGAGGAATGTGAGTGTAAGGTGTACACTGTGTCCTGGCGAGAAACTTTTGTCCACTGCCGTTAACTCAACTGTCCAACGCCAAATAAGCAGCTAAAACTTAATTTTCACCACCAGGAGGTAACTAAACAAGAGTTGGAAAAACTTGTCGCTTCGTTCATCGTCGATGAAATGTTACCCATCAATACTGTCGAATCTCCCTCTTTCAGAAAGATACTTAGTAAAATACCTACAACAGGAGACAGGTGCCCATGGTCAGATCGTAAAACTTTCACGGGCTATCTGGACGAGTGTTAGCTAAAAATGGAGACTGAATTAAAGAAAATGTTCGAGAGTTTGCAGTATGTTTCAACCACTGCGGATATATGGAGTAGCCATAACCGAAGCTTTCTGGGAATCACTGTGCATTGGATCAATCCGCGCAACTTGAATCGCGAGAAAGCTGCCATCGCATGCAAAAGAATAAAGGGCAGGCATACATATGATGTCATAGGCTTTGAAATGGAACAGATTCACTCAGCGTTTGGCCTTTCACATAGGATCACCGCCACCGTTACAGACAACGGGTCGAATTTTGTTAAAGCTTTTAAGATGTATGCTCCCCCTGAGCCTGACGAGGAGCAGGATGAAGAGCAAGATGAGCAAGGTGTAGTTTTCACAGATGTGGAAGAGTTGCTTGGAACCACAGAAGGACAGTTTTCTCTTCCCCCGCATTTTAGGTGTGCTTCGCATACGCTCAATTTGATCTCGTGCAATGACATCGACAAATGGCTGTCATCCAACAAAACGGACTCAAAATCTGTGTACAGGAGTGCAACGGCGAAGTGTGCTGCTCTTTGGACAAAGGCAAGCCGTTCTACCGTGGCCTCTGAGATTGTCGATGAAATCTGTGGGAAAAAAATTATCGTGCCTTCATCCACAAGGTGGAATTCCTTCCACGATGCCTTGTCCCGTATCAGTGACATCCCGGCCCAAGATTTGAATACGCTTTGTACTAGACTGGACATCAGAGGCCCGACAGAGCGTGAACATCTATTCCTAAAGGAATACTGCAGTGTTTTGAAACCGATGACAGTAGCACTGGATATCTTGCAAGGCGAAGAGAACTGCTACTATGGTTGTCTTCTACCAACCCTGGAGACCCTGATGTCAAGGACGCTCGCACTCCAAAATGGACTTTCAAGGATGACAGCTGACCTACCGGGTGTAATTGTACAGGTAAGCCAATAGCCTATTTGAAAGTTAGCTACAGGCCTACGTGTTGTATCCTAGTCATTAAAGATTTAGTTTCGTATTTATGTGTAAATAAAAAAAAAATAAAAAAATGTATTTCATGTATGTTGATTATATGAAAAGTGTAAAGCATGAGTAAGATCATAATTTTGCGCAATATATCGGGAGACAAATGGAGCGGGCAGACATTATTTTGACCACTTTATTAAGTTTGTTTTTGTAGAAAGCCTTTCTTTAAAATGAATTTCGTGTTGTATTAATTGTATCTTAATTTTAATCTTATGTCTTTTATATCATTTTGTCCTAGGCTATTAAGACGCGATTTGCACCGGTGTTGGAGAGCAGGGAAGCTTTATTGGCTGCCTTGACGTTGCCGAAATTGAAAGTTCGGTGGATAAGTGGAGCGGAGCAGAGAGAAGCGGCGCGTGCTCTGCTCATAGCGGAGTGTCGCACTCTACCCCATGATGCAGAGCCGGCTGAGAATAAAAACAGAGAAGTTACTGCACACAAGAGCGCCAATGAAAATGACTTTTTTTATTTTGGTGAGGAGGAGGAAGACGCAATGGCCTTTAGTGCAGACTCAGAGGTACTTGAGTACATGAGATCAGGCTCAGAGTTAGAAGTTCTCAACCGTTTCCCCCGAGTGAAAGCTGTGTTCATGGGAGTGTCACGGTAGGAAATCCATTGTTTCCTCCGTGTCATGTTTTGTGTTTGTTTTTGTACTCACGTAGTCTCCATGTGCTCGTCTGGTTGATTGTTGTCACCTGTGTGTTGATTGTCTCGCTCCAGCTGATCCTCATCTCCACTCAGCTACATAAACTCACTCATCTCTCCGTCTGTTGTCAGATCCTCATTCATGTCTCAGCTTCCCTGTTGGATTACCGTCTCCCGTGTTCGTGTTCTGGATTGTGTTCGTGTTGTCGTCTTCGTGTCAGTGTTCCGGTCCGTTCCTGGTTTCATCCATTGACCGTCTTCACCTTCACCTTCGACTTCACCATCCAGCTCTTCTCACGCCACCGTAGACCTTCTTTCCCATTGCCAACATTCTGGACTCTTATTTCAATAAACTTCATCTGATTGCCTGCAATTACTTCCTCCTCTTTTACTAGTCGTCACAGTAGGATCTGACCATCATGGAAGCAGCAGGCGATCGCTCCCCATCTCATCTGGAGGAATTTCTGCAGAGAGCCGTTGGTCGTATGGATCGCCAAGACAAGGCGATAGATGAGATGGGTCGAGCTTTCCAAGCAATGGTGACGAAGGTGTCCGAGCTCGCTCTCCAGGCTCAACATCAACTACAACCGCCACCCGCTGCGCCTCCCACGCCACCCACACCGCCGATTGTCTCCGGGGGGATTTCCCAGTCCGAACCACGCCTCCCCATCCCTGAGAAATATGCGGGTGAGCCAGAGTTTTGTTGATCATTTCTGTCTCATTGTTCTCTGCACTTCGCCCTGCAGCCCCGCACGTTTTGCACCGAGGAAATGAAGGTGGCATTCGTCTTGTCACTACTGACGGGGAGGGCTGCCCTCTGGGGGACGGCGGTGTGGGAGAACCAAGACAGCTGCTGTGCCTCGTTCCACGCCCTTTCGGAGGAGATGAGACGGGTCTTCGACCGCTCCGTCGCCGGGAGGGAGGCGGCTAGACTTCTCACGGACCTACGTCAGGAAGACAGGTCCGTATCCGACTATTCCATTGAATTCCGCACCCTGGCGGCGGAGTGTAAGTGGAACGAAGAGGCGCAGTGGGATCACTTCCTGCATGGGTTGGCTGACCGCAACCAACAGGAGATCCGCGCCGTCGAGCTCCCCACTTCTCTCAATGGCCTGATCGACCTCACCATCAGAGTAGACAACCGACTCGACCAAGCCGCCAGACGGAGGGGGAGAGCAGTTCTCGCGACCAGACCGGAGGCTCAGCGTCAGTGCTCAGAGGTTGCGGTCAGCCCACCTGGAGATCTTGAACCCATGCAGGTGGGGCGAACTCGGCTCTCCCGGGAGGAGAGGATCAGGCGGAGATCCCTGGGACTATGTTTATACTGCGGCAGCCAAGAACATCACATCCAGCGCTGTCCGGTAAAAGACCAAGCCCGATAGTAAAACGGAGGCTACTATCGGGTGGGATCTCTGCCAGGAAGACCTCATCTACATCGACACTCCTTCCGGTGAGTCTACGGTGGTCCACCCACGCACTCGATCATCACGCTTTGTTGGATTCTGGGGCCGAGGGTAGTTTCATGGACTTTAAGTTTGCTACTAAACTCAACATTCCTCTCACCTCCCTCAAACACCCCATTGCACCTTTTGCACTCAACGGACACAGACTGCCAGTCATCACACAGACCACCTTACCTGTTTCTCTCATCACATCTGGCAACCATACGGAGGAGATTTCATTCTTCATCACGGACTCACCTCAATCCCCCATTGTTCTCGGTCACACCTGGCTCCAGAAACACAACCCCAGGATCGATTGGCGCCTCGGATCTGTGGTTAGCTGGAGCGAGGAATGTCATTTGTCTTGTCTTTTGTCTGCTGGTGTTAATGTTTCTGAGTCTGTGTTTCAGGGGGAAGCAGTGGATTTGGCTAACGTGCCCGCGGAGTACCACGACCTGAAGGAGGTGTTCAGTAAGTCTCGTGCTGATTCTCTTCCTCCTCATCGTCCCTATGACTGTGCGATAGAGTTATTGCCAGGTACTTCTCCGCCTAAGGGCAAGTTATATTCTTTGTCTATTCCAGAGACGGCGGCCATGGAGAAATATATATCCAGTTCTCTAGCAACGGGGTTTATCCGCCCTTCTTCTTCTCCAGTGGGGGCGGGGTTCTTTTTTGTGGGAAAGAAGGACGGATCCTTGCGACCTTGCATTGACTACTGAGGGCTGAACAACATAACGGTAAAGAATACCTATCCTTTGCCGCTTATGTCTTCAGCTTTTGAGAGGTTGCAGGGAGCGTCCGTTTTCACTAAATTGGACTTACGTAATGCTTATCATTTGGTCCGCATCAGGGAGGGGGATGAGTGGAAGACTGCCTTTAACACCCCTAGAGGCCATTTTGAGTACTGCGTGATGCCTTTCGGGCTTACGAACTCGCCGGCAGTCTTCCAAGCACTCGTTAATGACGTGTTGCGAGACATGGTCGATCTGTTCATATATGTTTACCTGGATGACATATTGATTTTTTCTTCGTCTCTCCAGGAACACGTGCAACACGTACGACGAGTGCTTCTGCGGTTGCTAGAGAATGGATTGTTTGTCAAGGCGGAGAAATGCGTTTTTCATGCACAGTCTGTTTCTTTTCTAGGACACATCATTTCGACTGAGGGTGTTCGCATGGATCCTGAGAAGGTTAAGGCTGTGGTAAATTGGCCATCCCCAGAGTCTCGCAAGGCCCTGTAGAGATTTCTGGGGTTCGCCAATTTTTACCGGCGTTTCATTCGCAATTTCAGCCAACTAGCCGCTCCTCTGACCGCCTTGACCTCCCCTAGTTTGACGTTCAGGTGGTCAAACTGAAAAGCTGCTTTGTTTCAGCTCCCATTCTTGTCACCCCTGATCGCTCACGTCAATTCGTAATGGAGGTCGACGCGTCAGAGGTGGGGGTAGGAGCAGTGTTGTCCCAACGCGCATCCTCAGACGGAAAGGTGCATCCTTGCGCGTATTATTCTCACCGTCTATCTCCTGCGGAAGTTAATTATGACATTGGCAATCGAGAGTTGTTGGCAGTCAAAAAAATTGCACTGGAAGAATGGCGTCACTGGCTTGAGGGGTCGGGTGTACCTTTCATTGTATGGACGGACCATAAGAATCTCGAATACATTAGAACCGCCAAAAGACTTAACTCCAGGCAGGCTCGGTGGGCATTGTTTTTCGGTCGTTTCGATTTTACACTTTCTTACCGGCCGGGTTCCAAAAACATCAAACCCGATGCTTTATCCCGTCTTTTTGAGCGTTCCGATCGTACTGCTACTCCCGAGCCCATTTTACCGGGGACCATCATTATCTACGCGCTCAGATGGGAGGTCGAATCGAAGGTGTTGACTGCCTTAGAAGGGGTAACGCCCCCGGCTCGTTGCCCACCGAACCGATTGTTTGTGCCGGAGGGGTTACGGTCAGACATTCTCCAGTGGGGTCATTGTTCCAGTGTTGCTTGTCACCCAGGGGTTAGTAGAACTAGGTTTCTAGTCAAGCAACGATTTTGGTGGCCTGGTATGGCTCGTGACGTCCACGACTTCGTCTTGGCTTGTTCAGTTTGCGCTATTGGTAAGACTTCCAATCGACCTCCAGATGGGTTACTCTTACCACTGTCTGTCCCTTCGAGACCCTGGTCCCACATTTCGCTAGATTTCATTACCGCCCTCCCGCCCTCTAAGGGCAATACGGTGATTTTAACCGTAGTGGACCGGTTCTCGAAGGCGACTCATTTTATTCCCTTGCCCAAATTACCTTCAGCCAAGGAAACAGCGGTAGCTGTCATTGACCACGTCTTCCGTATACATGGCCTTCCGACAGACGTGGTTTCTGACAGGGGTCCCCAATTTGTGTCCAAATTTTGGCGAGAATTTTGTAAATTGTTAGGAGCGACTGTTAGTCTTTCTTCCGGGTTCCATCCCCAGAGCAATGGTCAAACCGAGCGAGCCAATCAGGATGTCGAAAGGGTTTTGCGATGTTTGGCTTCCAATAATCCTTCATCCTGGTGTCAGCAACTCTCAATTGTGGAGTACGCACACAATTCTTTACCAGTGTCATCTACGGGCATGTCTCCATTTAAGTGTAGTTTAGGGTACCAACCACCTAATTTTGTCAGTACGGAATCCGAGGTTTCGGTCCCCTCCGCACACGCACTAGTCCAGAGGTGTCACTGCACCTGGACCAGAGCTCGCAGAGCTCTGCTCCAGGCTAGGTCGCGCACCAAGGCTAAGGCCGATCGCCACCGGTCGAAGCCTCCCCGTTACGTCGTCGGTCAAAGAGTGTGGCTTTCAACCCAGAATATTCAGATGCGTTCCGTTTCGAATAAGCTTGCTCCCAAATTTATTGGCCCGTTTTCTGTTACCAAAATCATTAATCCGGTAACAGTGCGTCTTAGCCTTCCTCCGGCGTACAGGAGGGTTCATCCCGTGTTCCATGTGTCCAAAATTAAACCGGTGATTTTCTCCCGTCTTAACCCGCCTGCCCCGGTTCCCCCCCTACCTCGTATCGTTAATGGGGAAACCACATATTTGGTTAATCGTATTCTGGACTCTAGACGGAGGGGACGCGGATTTCAGTACTTGGTGGATTGGGAAGGTTACGGTCCGGAGGAGAGAAGGTGGGTTCCTGCTCGGGACATACTGGATCACCGCCTTATTGATGATTACAATCTACAGGTAAAGCAGGCTGGGAACGTCAGGTGACGTCCTAGGGGAGGGGGTACAGGGAGGCCTTGTGCTTACCCCCAGAAGAAACAGACTTTCAGATAAACGTTTTGAAAGACTGCTCCTGATGAGGTATAATCACCCATTTTGTGCTGATGTGGAATAGGTTGCCTGCCACCCATGCTATAGACAACTCAAGCCTATGCTCTTTTCTATCTGCCCATCATACTGTGAAGCAGGGCCAGCATATTCAGTTAATATAGCCTTTTTAATTCTGAGGCTAGTCATGCTATAAGTTGTGCTTGATTTTATTTTGGCTAAAAAGTCTTTGCCTCTAAACTGTATTTTGCCATTTTATTTTATTTACAAAAGCCATCAACATCATTTTTAAGTTATTATTTTTTCTGTTGGATTTATATGAGGCATGCATGTTTTATTTTGAGACATATGACCAATTTTGAGGTTACCATGTTGTTCCTAAGGAGCTTTTTGATACAATTTTTTTTATATATAATAAAGGGCACAAAAGAAATACCTGTTATGTCCTCCATAGTATAACTTTATGTAGGCCTACACATTAAGGAACAGATATTGGGTTCTGCCCAAAGTCAGCAACATAAAAGTAACGTAAAAAGTAACGAGTAACATAAAAAGTTACTTTCCAAAGGGGGTAACTAAGTAAAGTAACGGATTACTTTTTTAAAAAGTAACGAGTAACGAGCAAACACTACTTTTTAAAAGTAACTTCCCCAACACTGTGCGCGAGCAGCGCGTCCACGCTACTACATCATCACTGCAGCAGCAGACTCTCGCGAGTATTCACACTGGAAGCATATGTGTACAACATACAGCAGCAGCTGCAAAGCATCTGCAGACAGTATAACCATTTCAAACAATGGGTATAATTCTTTCAACATTTGTTTTTATAACAATACACCATACTTTCACCCAAAACGATTAATTAAAAAGTAAATGGGTAAATACATATTTGTTATACTTAATTTTCTTTTCTGCCATAATTGTTAAAACACTAGACATTGGCATTGTTGTTAAAACTCTTGACATGCTTATTCTGTGCATTTTGAGCACGTTTTGTTTTAAATAATATTTATTTTGTCCATCAAAAGTGTGCTTTCACTTTAATTGAGTGTGAGCAGCACAGCAAAAATAGACTGGATGCTGAAACCCCCGCTGCACTGCTGTTCACGTGACGCTCCTGCTTGACGCTCACGCGCTGGTCCTGGTGTGAATGCACTCATTGATTAACAAGGACGCCGAAAAAAATACGCGCTGCGCCTCTCACGCTTGCGGTGTGAAACAGGGGTAAGAAGTCTGTTGTCAAGAATACAATACTAATGTTGACAGTGCTGAGTCGTCAGTCACCATTTTTTAAGATGAAACTGAAAATATCCTAAAGTGTGTAATCTAATTATTGATAGGATGGAAATCAATATTGATAGGATAGGATTGAAATATTGATAGGATGGAATTAGGATGGAATCCCTTGCAGCTTTGACTGAAAATACAGACTGACTGAATTTACATCTTTTAATAGGAATAATATAGTTCCCTCTTTCCCCACCCCTTGTAAATCGGTGAGCAGTTGTTCTAATATTAACAAACTGTTTTAGTGGTGAGGTTGGGCTGTGTATAGTCTTAAACAGCAGACAAATATGTACATAAATGATCAAGTTATCCCAACTTAGCAAATTATATTTTTGTAATATTGAACAATGATGAAACTTAACTGATTTCCGATCAATAATTTTTAGTCATGGTTTACACAAAACCTCTAGTGGTTTCAGAGTAGTACTACTAGCATGCGACCAAGAAGTTAAACTAAGTAATATGAAAAATAATCATGGAATGCACATACATCAAAGCAGCCTCGGGTGACATGTAATCACGAATAAATAAAAAATTTTATAGACTAAATCTAAACCGGTTACAGATCTTTTTTACATGAGCCTGAAATGAAAGTTTGGAATCAATCAAAATACTGAGGTACTTGTATTCAGATACAGCATGTAATTTTGCCCCTGATACAAATACATCTGGCACTACATTTAAACCGATAGATTTGGTAAAGAACATACTCACGGTTTTTTGGGTGTATCTATCTATTAGTTTTATTGGATCTTAGTGCTGCGTTTGACACAATTGACCACAACATTCTTTTGCATAGACTTGAACACTTTGTTGGCATCAGTGGAAGTGCATTAGCATGGTTTAAATCGTACTTATATGACCGCCATCAGTTCGTAGCAGTGAATGAAGATGTATCATATCGATCACAAGTGCAGTATGGAGTACCTCAAGGCTCAGTACTAGGGCCGCTACTCTTCACCCTTTATATGTTACCCTTGGGAGATATCATCAGGAAACATGGTGTTAGCTTTCACTGTTATGCTGATGATACGCAGCTCTATATTTCCTCGCAGCCCGGTGAAACACACCAATTTGAAAAACTAATGGAATGCATAGTCGATATAAAAAATTGGATGACGAGTAATTTCTTTTCAGAAAAAACAGAGGTGTTAATCATAGGGCCTAAAAACTCTGCTTGTAATAACCTAGAACACTGTCCAAGACTTGATGGTTGCTCTGTCAGTTCTTCGTCATCAGTTAGGAACCTAGGTGTGCTATTTGATCGCAATCTTTCCTTAGAAAGCCACGTTTCTAGCATTTGTAAAACTGCATTTTTCCATCTAAAAAATATATCTAAATTATGGCCTATGCTCTCAATGTCAAATGCAGAAATGTTAATCCATGCATTTATGACTTCAAGGTTAGACTATTGTAATGCTTTATTGGGTGGTTGTTCTGCACGCTTGGTAAACAAAATACAGCTAGTCCAAAATGCAGCAGCAAGAGTTCTTACTAGAACCAGGAAGTATGACCATATTAGCCCGGTCCTGTCCACACTGCACTGGCTCCCTATCAAACATCGTATAGATTTTAAAATATTGCTTATTACTTATAAAGCCCTGAATGGTTTAGCACCTCAGTATTTGAATGAGCTCCTTTTACATTATACTCCTATACGTCCGCTACGTTCTCAAAACTCAGGCAATTTGATAATACCTAGAATATCAAAATCAACTGCGGGCGGCAGATCCTTTTCCTATTTGGCGCCTAAACTCTGGAATAACCTACCTAACATTGTTCGGGAGGCAGACACACTCTTGCAGTTTAAATCTAGATTAAAGACCCATCTCTTTAACCTGGCATACACATAACATACTAATATGCTTTTAATATCCAAATCCATTAAAGGATTTTTAGGCTGCATTAATTAGGTAAACCGGAACCGGAAACACTTCACATAACACCGTACTTTCTACATCATTAGAAGAATGGCATCTACGCTAGTATTTGTCCGTTTCTCTCTTGTTCCGAGGTCACCGTGGCCACCAGATCCAGTCTGTGTCCAGATCAGAGGGTCACTGCAGTCACCCGGATCCAGTACGTATCCAGACCAGATGGTGGATCAGCACCTAGAAAGGACCTCTACTGCCCTGAAAGACAGCGGAGACCAGGACAACTAGAGCCCCAGATACAGATCCCCTGTAAAGACCTTGTCTCAGAGGAGCACCAGGACAAGACCACAGGAAACAGATGATTCTTCTGCACAATCTGACTTTGCTGCAGCCTGGAATTGAACTACTGGTTTCGTCTGGTCAGAGGAGAACTGGCCCCCCAACTGAGCCTGGTTTCTCCCAAGGTTTTTTTCTCCATTCTGTCACCGATGGAGTTTCGGTTCCTTGCCGCTGTCGCCTCTGGCTTGCTTAGTTGGGGTCACTTCATCTACAGCGATATCATTGACTTGATTGCAAATAAAAACAGACACTATTTCAACTGAACAGAGATGACATAACTGAATTCAATGATGAACTGCCTTTAACTATCATTTTGCATTATTGAGACACTGTTTTCCAAATGAATGTTGTTCAGTGCTTTGACGCAATGTATTTTGTTTAAAGCACTATATAAATAAAGGTGATTGATTGATTGATTGATTTTAGATATGTTTAACTGTAAACAGCATTTTTCTAGCCAAGCTGTGACATGAACCAGAGATTGTCTGTTAATTTGCAACTTGTGACACTACTTCCATGTATATAAATGTCATCTGCATATGTATATAAATGTCATATGACGGATGGAAGGTCATTGATGTACAATGTAAAAAGTAAAGGACCTAAAATAGATCACACCAGTGGATATACTTAGGGGGGCTGACTTATAATTCTGTATACTAACATACTGTGTGCGACCTGACAAATGATTCAATCCACTTTAAAATATGTGGAGAAAAATGAAAACTTAATTTAGACATAAGAATTCTTTGGTTTATAGTGCCAATGGCTTTCCTGAGGTCAAGAAACAAAGCCCCAACAACCCCTTCTTTATCTAATAGAGGCTTTACTTTTTCAGTGAAGTATAATTTGCCCTGAACACGAGCCCCGGCGAGGCACGATCAAGCCCCGGAAGTGACAGTGGAAACACGACTGGCCCTGGCATGCACTAGCACGCCCGGTTTAAGCTCAAAAGTGGAAACATTGCTATTAAGTGTTTCTGCTACATCAGCTTGTTTGTTAGTCAGCTCCCCATTTACCATCAATTCAATTGATGACCTATCTTTTCTTTTGTCTCCCTTTTAAATAGTTCAAATGATTCCAGATTGTTTTAGAACTACCTCTTTCCTCTTCAATTATTCTCATGAAAAAATCTGTCTTTGCTTTTCTCAGGGTCTTTCCCACCTTGTTCCGTAACGTAACAATTTTGTCTATCACGAGTTAACTTTGATCTGTTTGCAGTTTTTAAAGCAAGATCCTGTTTTTTCATTAGATCTAAAATACCTGAATTAATCCAAGGGGCAGTAACTTTTTATATTTTTAGGATAAAATTAACAACTGAAATCTGTAATAGTGTGCTCTAATTTTTTTGGGAGAATATTTGACTGTCATCCTCCCTGATCTTTTCTGGTTAATAAATCACATTTAATCTGATGGATAGCCCTTCTGAAGTAATTTAGTTTGCGTTTTGGAATAAAACATAAGCATCATTTTCGTAAGCATCATTTTCTGGCCACTAAAATCAAATTGTGGTCAGAAAAGCCTGTTACCATATTAAAAATTAAGTTTCTCTCTGTTCTGTTACTAAAAATTAAATCAATTTCATACATTGTTGAATTTAGTTATTCTTGTAGGCCCATTAATCATTTAAATCAGATCGAAGTGACTTGTAAGTAACGGTTTTATTATCCCAATTAATATTAAAATCTCCCATATTAATACCTTCTTTGTTAAAATCACACTGTTTTAGTAATTGTTTCAGTTTTTCATAAAAACTAATATTTGAAGATAGTGGATGATGAATTACAATTAATGCAAAAGACATCTGTGGAGATAGTACAATATTCAGACCAATACATTCCAAATCTGTGCAATTTGCCCAAGCGATTTCAATACACTGGATGCTAGTTTTCACATAAATCATAGCGCCACCTCCCTTAGAACCAACTCTATCTTTCCTATACAAATTAAAACCAGGTACTTCTAAATGCTGCAGAAGGAGAATTATCATGAAGCCATGTCTAAGATAAACAGAGAAAGTCTAAATTAGAGTCTAATAAAAGATTATGAATTTCGTTACTTTTTGATATAATACTTTGTATATTAAAATGACCACATAAGAGACCCTTTGGCTTGACTTTAGGATCCCAAATTGTTCTTGAATGATTTACTGTATGAAAGAACAGCGAGACAGAACGATGGCGGTTAGTGTGTTGAGCATAACCAGACAGTAACGTACCACCACCAAAAGTGCATACCTGTAGGATAGCTGGATCCGACATGGAATCTACTTGGCCGGTTTGACACCAGTCCATGATGGCATCACCCATGTTGTGCCTCCACCATCTCCCCGCTCATGACATCAAAAGGTACACCCCTAAACACTGTGATGCCATCTCCCAGCAGGACAAGACTCAGTCCAGCTGCTCTGCTCGTGTACATCCAATCATCATTTCTCTTTTCAAGTTCAGTCGATGTACTGTTAGGAGTAACTGAATAATTTAACAAAAAAAATGTAAGTAATTTGTGGATAATTTTGTATGGAGATGCAAAACAGTAAGAAGATCCGGTTAAAGGTGCCATATGCAAAAACTGAGGTAAAAATATCCATAACATGACCTACACGCATCAAAAGAATGAGAAGAAATAAGGGCGATGATGTCATTAAAATAATTTCAAGTTATAGCGCTGCAGAGATATCAACCTTAATTAGCATTAGCATTACTAGCCCCGGCCCGACAGGTGTTGTAATACCAGTTTCGGCCATGGGAGGTGGTATGCGGGCAACATAACCACCAGCCAACCTGCAATACACGAATAACTCGCACGGCTTGTGGGCGTGTACTTTAACCTGATGTCAATTGTGTGGAAAGTACAGCCCCCTACTTCATTTCAGTTCAGGGAAGAGAGAGAGGTGGCAAAAGACCCCTACCACCACCACCCGCTACAGGGAAACAACCGCACAAATCAGATCCGATAAGAAAAGAGCCGAATCAGAGTAAACATCGGCACTGCTTTCAATCGCTGGAGACAACTGATGGACCATAAAGAAATGAGGCTCGACTCCGAACTTGCAACATTTCTAACATTAAGTTAGATGCTGTTAGTATTTCGCTAGAAGTTTGTTTTATATGTTTGTGTATTTGTTTTCGGTAAGTTATAACATAGAAATGTATCGAAGGCTGTTCGATAAACGTGCTAATGTTAGCGATGGCTAACCATAGCTGCATTTGATAATTAGCTAGCTATAACTTAACGTTACCCATTTTATTATATCATAACTAACCTGCTCTGTCTAGTATGTTGGTCTCCGTGTCCTCTTTGCTTCATGGTTTTTCTGTGCGTGAAAAAATTTATGTGTGGCGTGAAAGCGTGTGAAAAGAGTCAATTGCGTGTGTCTCACTGTGAATGCTTGAGAGTTGGCACATTAGTTCCCAAGCAGAATAAAGGACAGGTTGATTATTGCTGTTTAGCGTTTGTATTCATCTATGATGTGTCCCTGTTAGCGGCCACTTTAAATACAAAATAAGCATTAGATCTACGTCAGAGCGTCTGAGCGCTCACAAATCTTTCTGCAGCGTCGTGAGCAGAGCGGCAAGAGCGATTTTTGACACTCTAGACGCCGGCGGTGTGAACGCACAGTTAGGCTTCGGCTATGGCTGTAGTGTTGTTGTGAAGGTAGGGGCGGAGCATAGAGACTATGCCGTTTCTCGTTTGTTACTCTAGAGTAGACCAATTCACTTTATTGAGGCATACTGCCCCCATCTGTTATGGAATGTGGAGTATGACTTGATTTTTTTTGCCAAACATTACAGATGGCACCTTTAAATGGAACGATTCGTTCACTATTCAGACATCACTAGACAGCCAGTTGGGGACATAACTGATTATAATGATTTTTGCGCGTTGTTTCATGCTGCGTAAACAAAATCATGTCAGCATTTGTGATCTGAGAACCAACAAGCATTCTCTACACTGGTCAAAACTCATGTTTGAATCATCAGTGGCAAATTATTTAAATATAAAAAATATACTTACAGGCTGTGCTTCAGAAGTGCCAGACTGTCCTTGCAAAGTTGGAACTGTTCCACTTTATAGAAACAGCCTTTTTGCCACAGACACATTGTAGGCTAATGTTACTGGTTCAGTCCTCATCCTTCATAAAATGCGAAGCGCACATCGAATATTTGGGTTGAACTGTTCTGGAACAGTGTTGTAAATACAATTTAACCACAAATTTCTAGTTGTGTCCTCTTTTGGAGTTATGTTACTTAACACTAAGTTACCCAATCATAGCGGTGGAAGTTTACAAGTCTTAAGTCTGAAGGACACATAAAAAATTATAAAATAAACTAACAATTTAAAGTTACACTGAACAAAATTATAAACGCAACCGTTTGGGTGGGGGGGGGGGGCAGATCAGAGTTCCGTTTCTCCCAAGACGGTAGGCGGAGATTATTATGCAAAGTGTTCCTAACTTCCTAGTGACGTACATAGAGATGGGCAAAATATTTGAAATCTATAACGACTCGTTTCAGCGATTCAGAGTCGACTCCTTACTTTAGAAGCCAATAACTTTATAAATCATGTACTTTTTGGTTTAATTACTTTGCACATTGTTTACACTGATGGACAGCCACATCATACACTATAATACAGTTAATTTTTGATTTCCCATCTGTGTGGCTCTTTAATCGATTCGATTTCGATTATCTTCCCATTAATTGACTACTAACAATTTATACATGTTGATTTAAATATCTGAATGAAAAAAACATGAAAACCTTAACATTGCAATATATGTTTATTGCTCTTAAAATTACAAAATAAAAGACTGACTAAGAATGCATTACTTTGCACTTGTATAGAGATAGCATTCAATAAAACCTTGAAGTCTTGAAAACACATAGCTTACTGAAACAAGCTTACTGAACACATAGGGCCTAGCTTACTGAAAAAAAGTTCTTCTTTCAGATGAAAATAACTTGATGCCTAGCATTCAATAAAAAAGGTCACCCAAAATAATGAAATTGAGGAATTGAAAGAATACAGTAACCAATGTAAACTGGAGGGCTTTAAGCTAATACAGAGAGTGCTTTTCCAGAATATAAATAAATAAAAATTAACAGTGGGGGCCAGCAGCCTGTCATGGAGGAAAAAAAAACAATATTCGAATGCTCCACGTGAAACTTTGGCATTCCGCCCTTTTTCTATCGTGTTTAATGATTTTGATTAATATGCACAAGGGAGAGAGAGAGAGAGCAAGAAACGCTCATTTGAAGACTGTGAGTGCGCGCGTGTAGCCGGGGCTCTCTCATACGTGCCCTGTCAGGCGCAACAGATAACTCACCGATCAAATAAGGCTTTGACAGCCGCCAAAAAAAAAAAAAAAAGATCAATGCAGAAAAACCCCTGGATTGGTTATATAACGTTCGACAGAATGTTGATCCAGCCATCGCGTATATTCAGCGCACATAAGGTAAACGTTTTGCAAACGTTTTTTAGAAAAATAAAAACAGGTCGACGAATCAATGTGCATATTGATGCATCTACGTATTTTTTTGCGTCGACGTCATCGATGACCTCGACGCATTGTCCCAGCCCTAGTCACGTGCTTCAGTCTATGTAGTAAACAAAAACCATTCATTCATTCACACAGAGACACGCAGAAAATGCAGGATTCAGATTTCAACCATTTTTTGCGGCTTAACATTTACAGATACTCGTCCATATGAAGATTTGATTAATTTATCATAACTTGGACAAATTTGGTGACTGTCCATATTAAAATGTAAGTTTCATTTTCATGACTGGATTTTGAGATTCCGTCTGTGAATATGAAATATGAAATGTTCATAAAACCGTGAAACAGGCTCACCCCAGTGAACTATAATCTGCGCTGCTGTGTTTTGTTGCAGAAAATGCATTCATGATCCTTCCGTGTGTGTCTGCGAGAAAGGAGCACAATTTTTTAGAAAGGCATAAGAAGCATAGCAGAACTATTTAAAACAGTTTGGAGATTAAAATAATTGTGAAATAGGTGTGTGTGTATATATACATATATATATATATATATATATATATATATATATTTATATGGTCAAATAAATTTTCAGCAATATCTTCAAAAGATTTCTGAACTTTGGCAAATTTTTCTCTCAACGGAGATGATACGTCAAGGAAATATTGTGAAATCTTTACATTTTTTTATCTGGAAATGTTTAAATCTTGTAGTGTTACAATTAACCCTGCGTTTGTGCCCTGCTCACCCTGTACATGTGAAATGCTTTTTACAAACTGTTTCCTGAACGAAAATAGTGCAGAGTTCAAACAGACGATAGAAATTAATGAACATGGCCTACCTGAAACTGTTTTCGTAACATTTGAATTTTCTGGTGTATGCAATCTCATGCAGAATATATTGTATTCAAAACACGCAAAGCATGCGGACTTAATTGCAATTCAAAAATCACACTAAGGATATTGTAGTTCGTAATTAATGTTGGTAGGCTATATAGTGTGACGAGTGGGGCAGGGCAAAGAGCCATGGAAATGGAGCGAGCCCGGTGGAGTGATTGGGAAATGAGAGAGGACCAGGCCTGGGATTTATTTTTTGTTTGGTTTTGTCCACGCGGGGCTGTCACACTGTTTTGTTTATTTGGTTGTTAAAACTTTGATTGTCCGCCAGTTCCCGCCTCCTTCCCAAAGGAGTTTCCCGCCGAGGATGCTCAAGGCCGTGGGTTGGAGTGAGTTTGTCCGTCCCCAGCAACTCACTCCAGCCAACTGCCTCGCATCTTGGGTGCCAGACTCCTTCGCCCTGCTCGATTGCATGTGAAGAAGGCGGGAACCGGATAATTCAATTGAAGTTTTAATAACCAAATAAACACAAAACAGCGTGACAGCTCCTCGCGGACGCACACAAACAAAACCAAACACACAATAAATCCCAGGCCTGGTCCTCTCTCATCCTCTTTTCGCTCTTATATCTTTCCAATCTCCTCCGTGAGATGCGAGAATGGAGAGTGGAGCAGGTGTCACTCATTTCCAATCACTCCACTGGACTTGCTCCATTCCCACGTCTCTTGGCCCCGCCACACTCATCACATACGTGCAGCCCTAGACTGAAACACTGGACCCACAGTTTGAAAACCCCTGTTCTAAACCATAGCAGGGATACTATTTCCCTACTGTCTCTGTGTTAAACATGGTGTCACGTGCATGGGAATTTGCATGTAAATTATATGTAGATGAGGTTATGCATAGTAAAACAAGGCATTGTAAGCTCCATATATGGTGATTTTGTTGAGGAGATGAAGTGGAAATGCACGTACGCACAATCTCCCCTGACTGGGATTTATAAAGAGATTATTGCGCAGGTTCTGACGTGCGTATGGTTTTATAAATCGGAAAACTTTTGGGCGTACGCAAAATCTAGCTTTTGTACCCATGTAAAATTTTAGGATGAAATCTACAGAGAGTTTTATAAATGAGACCCCTTGTCTGTAATCTTACCGGTAAAAGAAATTAACCCATCCATTAGAAATGGTTCATATCTAGAATCTGGCATAGCATCACGCACAAGGTGGTCAATATCAACAGCCTTTACAAAACCAACGCTCTTAGTCACCAAACCTTGCTGCTTCCATTTCAACATGGAACAGTCAGCGATTAAATGGACTTATGGCAATAAAAATGAGTAGCAGTGAATATGTTCGTGTGTCACTACAAATTTGTCCGCCAGAACAGAAGCTTGGGACTAGGACGACACCTTTTGTTCTTTTATATAGACAACAACACGTTTGTGTATGCAATTCTTAAATTCTGAAAGGAGTTCTCATGTCTTAAAATCTGTAACATTACTCGATAAGCACCATTTTCAAATAAAACATCTTTCTCTCTGGCAAATTCAACGAACATCTAACTAGCAGTTTTTTGACTCCTAAACTGCATCTCAACCCATCGGTTTTCTGCCTGCCGGACCTTAAGCCGTGCATTACCTCCAGACCCCATAGAAGCCAGAGAAAAAGGTTCAAAGGGCAGAAAGAAAGCTTTGGCATCCTCTACCAGAGCATCCCCACTCTGCTCCTCACCTAACAACGGCACCTGGACATCAGCTCCAAGAGAATCCCTCTCGACTCTTGCGGGCAATACTTACACACCTGATTCCACCAACCCTTGCATGACAGCACTCTTTATCTCTTTCTTAAGCTGCCGTGTTGTGACCACAATTCGATAAAGGGCTGCAATTTTTATCAAATCGTTTTTCCAACACTTGTTAACCTGCTCGATAGACAGCGCCTTAACAAAGGACTCCAAATCAAGATCAGCAATAATTATGCTGACACCCCGACCAACGAGTCACGCCTAAAACGTACTCCAAATCAAACCACGGTCATTCTACTCTCCACCCCCAGTAATATTTAAAACAGGAAATATGATTAATAATCGATCCCGGATGAGCCCCAATTAAATGTTACAAACTTTTAAAGTTCCAGGGGTTGGAACGCAACATTAAGATATTGCTGTGATGGAGATTTGTAGAAAGGACAAGACACAAATACAGAGTTGGCCCCAATTAAATGTTTTAATTTCCAAAATCCGAAGCCACTTACAGTATTGTTCAAAATAATAGCAGTACAATGTGACTAACCAGAATAATCAAGGTTTTTAGTATATTTTTTATTGCTACGTGGCAAACAAGTTACCAGTAGGTTCAGTAGATTGTCAGAAAACAAACAAGACCCAGCATTCATGATATGCACGCTCTTAAGGCTGTGCAATTGGGCAATTAGTTGAAAGGGGTGTGTTCAAAAAAATAGCAGTGTCTACCTTTGACTGTACAATCTCAAAACTATTTTGTACAAACATTTTTTTTTTCTGGGATTTAGCAATCCTGTGAATCACTAAACTAATATTTAGTTGTATGACCACAGTTTTTTAAAACTGCTTGACATCTGTGTGGCATGGAGTCAACCAACTTGTGGCACCTCTCAGCTGTTATTCCACTCCATGATTCTTTAACAACATTCCACAATTCATTCACATTTCTTGGTTTTGCTTCAGAAACAGCATTTTTGAAATCACCCCACAAGTTCTCAATTGGATTAAGGTCTGGAGATTGGGCTGGCCACTCCATAACATTAATTTTGTTGGTTTGGAACCAAGACTTTGCCCGTTTACTAGTGTGTTTTGGGTCATTGTCTTGTTGAAACAACCATTTCAAGGGCATGTCCTCTTCAGCATAGGGCAACATGACCTCTTCAAGTATTTTAACATATGCAAACTGATCCATGATCCCTGGTATGCGATAAATAGGCCCAACACCATAGTAGGAGAAACATGCCCATATATTGATGCTTGCACCTCCATGCTTCACTGTCTTCACTGTGTACTGTGGCTTGAATTCAGAGTTTGGGGGTCATCTCACAAACTGCCTGTGGCCCTTGGACCCAAAAAGAACAATTTTACTCTCATCAGTCCACAAAATGTTCCTCCATTTCTCTTTAGGCCAGTTGATGTGTTCTTTGGCAAATTGTAACCTCTTCTGCACATGCCTTTTTTTAACAGAGGGACTTTGCGGGGGATTCTTGAAAATAGATTAGCTTCACACAGACGTCTTCTAACTGTCACAGTACTTACAGGTAACTCCAGACTGTCTTTGATCATCCTGGAGGTGATCATTGGCTGAGCCTTTGCCATTCTGGTTATTCTTCTATCCATTTTGATGGTTGTCTTCCGTTTTCTTCCACGTCTCTCTGGTTTTGCTCTCCATTTTAAGGCATTGGAGATCATTTTAGCTGAACAGCCTATCATTTTTTGCACCTCTTTATAGGTTTTCCCCTCTCTAATCAACTTTTTAATCAAAGTACGCTGTTCTTCTGAACAACGTCTTGAACGACCCATTTTCCTCAGCTTTCAAATGCATGTTCAACAAGTGTTGGCTTCATCCTTAAATAGGGGCCACCTGATTCACACCTGTTTCTTCACAAAATTGATGACCTCAGGGATTGAATGCCACACTGCTATTTTTTTGAACACACCCCTTTCAACTAATTCAACTAATTGCCCAATTGCACAGCCTTAAGAGCGTGCATATCATGAATGCTGGGTCTCATTTGTTTTCTGAGAATCTACTGAACCTACTGGTAACTTGTTTGCCACGTAGCAATAAATAAATATACGAAAAACCTTGATTATTCTGGTTAGTCACATTGTACTGCTATTATTTTGAACAATACTGTAAGTGTGTGAGCTATGTACAATGCATACACTGTAAAAAATGTACTGTAGAATTTACAGGATTTTACTGGCAAAAAAGTTGCCAATAAAATCCTGTAAAAATGATGTTAATTGCTGTAAAATGGATTACAGGAAATTACTGCAAAGCAAATAACAGTTAATTGCTGTATGTGAAATACAGTAGTTTGTAGTATTTTTTTACAGTAACATTGAATTTTACAAGTAGTTTATTTTACAGCAATATTTTGTAAATTCACTAAAGTACAGTATTTACCTGGCAAAAAAGTTGCCAATAAAGTCCTGTAAATATATTTTACAGCATTTTGTAATTTCATTAAATTACAGTATTTAACTGGCAACAAAAGTTGCCAATAAAATCATGTATAATACCTCTTGAATACAATATGATGTTGTAATAATTTAACAATGAAACTGCTTTAAAGAATAATTTTAACAGTAAACTATAAAATACTGATATAAATGCATTATCATGAGCTCTATCTTAATACATTTACAAATGAATGAAAACCAAGTCAATGATGATGCAAAGAAGTATTTATTAAAACTGGCAGAAAGACATTGCAAGACTCTTACTGGTAAAATAAAATTTTCAGTCTTTCAACAGTTAAATCTTATCATAAAAATAGCATAGCATCACAAATAACTTAAAAAAAGCCATATTCAGTGTAGAACATTAACTTTCTATAAAAATGAAGGTCAATCAACAGAATTTGTACAATTTTTTTAAACATTTAAAAATGTTTTAAAGAAAAGGATTCAAATAAATGCTGGAATCAACATTAAATCACAAATTCTGTTGTTTGAGCTTATGTTCTATTAAATTAAGAATATTCCTGCAAAAGACAATATTAAAAAATACATTCTGAAAGTCCATCAACTTTCTGAGATGAGCACACACATGAGGGTTGTCCCTCTTCTCTGAGACTTTTCCTCTTGTTTTGCCTCTATGTGTCCCTCTTGTATCCAGTGAGTGTTGTGATTCCAAGAAAACATCTGCACATAAAAACAAGCAAAAGCATCAGGATAAAGTTATGTATCAAATGAAACTAGCTCAATAAAATAAATGTCAAAATGCATTTATACAATACAATCAGCATTTACCAGTACTTAAAAGGTTACTCCACCCCAAAATGAAAATTTTGCCTTTAATCACTTACCTCCATGTCGTTCCAAACCCGTAAAAGCTTAGTTCATCTTCGGAACACAATTTAAGATATTTTGGATGCAACCGGGAGGATTCTTACCATCCCACTGACTGCCAAGTAAATACAACTGTCAAGGCCCAGAAAAGTATGAAAGACATCATCAGAATAGTCCATCAGTGGTTCAACAGTAACGTTATGAAGCGACGACAATACTTTTTGTATGCAAAGAAAACAAAAATAACGATTTATTCAACAATTAGTCTCCTCTGTGTCAGTGTAGTGCCATTTTTGGATAGTATCTGTTGGACACAAACTACAGCCGCTGTTCTGTGTCAGCTGGGTCACATGGACACGCTTTCTATGTTTATTTACGCTTTGATTTGAACGAAAACAGCTATGATAACGACTTTGTTGAATAAAGTTGTTCTTTTTGTTTTTGCATAAAAACATTATTCTTGTAGCTTTGTAAAATTACAGTTGAACCACTGATGGCAGATGGACTATTCTGAAGATGTTTTTCATACTTTTCTGGGCTTAGACATTCTTAATTGTTTGGCAGTCAGTGGGACAGACGCAAGCCTCCCGGTTCTCATTCAAAATATCTAAAATTGTGTTCTGAAGATGAACATAGCTTTTACGGGTTTGGAACGACATTAACAGTTAACAGTGATGAATGACTACATTTCATTTTGAATAAGTAACGTCTCGGTTACGTACGTAACCCTCGTTCCCTGATGGAGGGAACGGAGACGTTATGTCGACCGACAAATGGGGTCTCACTTGGGAGGCCAATCATCTCTGATTTTAAGAGAAAACGCCAATGAAATTGGCAAGTGGATTAACACACCTGAGCCACTCCCCGTGCCAGCGGGTATAAATAGGGCGACAGGTGCATCCACTCATTAGGTTTTACGCTGAGGAGCCGAGAACGTGTCCCGGCAACAGCGAATGGTTCAAGGTTGTGGCATGGGGACATAACGTCTCCGTTCCCTCCATCAGGGAACGAGGGTTACGTACGTAACCGAGACGTTCCCTATCTGTCGGTCACTACGAGTTATGTCGACCGACAAATGGGGTCCTATGGAAAACGCCATAACCTGAACCTTGTCACAACCCTGAGGCGCTGCAATTGTTGACAAGCCTTGGCGTGCCACAAAAGCTACGCGTAAGGTCGTAACCTTCCCAAAGCCCCAGCGCAAATTCACTGACCTTGGTACCGAAGGGGCCAAAGGGTGAGTACATCGCTGCTGGAGAAGGCCATGCTGCTGTTCCGCCCACATAAAGTAAATGGAAGGGATTTCAACCTTCAGAGAAAGATTGCTTCAAATCTTCCCTATTTGTTCTTTCAGCTGGCAAGACAATGGGGAAGCGAGCCTTTAGGAAAGGTCGCTACGGAGACCACATCCTACCCGTAGGGAGGTGACATGTGGATATACCGATATGGACTGACCCAGGGGGCAGTACTACATATGGAAAGGGTCTCTGAGGCAGGTCCTACCTTGGAGTAGGGATGGAACGGCTGCCAGAAGAGACTGACAGAGCGATCTGTCAAGGGAAGACACGGGTTTGCCAAGAGGGAAACCTTACCGTGGAAGAATACACATATGGGATTACCCGTAGGGAACCCAGCCATATGGACACCTAGCCCAGTACAGGGGCTGACCGGCTCCGGGCATGCTAACGCCAGTACTGGGCCTGGCGACAGACTGCTCCGCCAAGTCTGACGCCGAGGGTGCTGGAGGATGCTCGACCAGGGTACGCCAACCGGGGAACTCTACTGGGAGAAGAAGGCGCTCACATCCCCGTGTTAGGGGGAATGGCGCAGCAAGCGAGACACCCAGCCAGCCCTTCCCGCCAATTACCTGTTACCCAACACACGGGAGGAAACTGGCTCTACACGGAGGTTGTAAAACCTCGCAAAGGTGTTAGGTGTCGCCCAGCCCGCAGCTCGACAAATGTCTGCCAGAGAGGCGCCGTGCGCCAACGCATAGGAGGAGGCCACACTCCGTGTGGAGTGGGCCCTCACCCCCAGGGGGCACGGCTCGCCTTGGGAATGGTAAGCCAAGGCGATGGCGTCCACTATCCAGTGGGCCAACCTCTGCTTAGAGACAGCCTTCCCCTTCTGCTGACCTCCAAAGCAGACCAGGAGCTGCTCAGAGCTTCTGAAGCTCTGGGTGCGGTCCACGTATATGCGCAGCGCTCTTACGGGACACAGCAACGACAAGGCTGGATCTGCCTCCTCCAGGGGCAGCGCTTGCAGGTTCACCACCTGGTCTCGAAAGGGGGTAGTGGGAACCTTGGGCACGTATCCAGGCCGGGGTCTCAGGACAACGTGAGAGTAGGCCGGCCCGAACACAAGGCACTCTTCACTTACCGAAAATGCTTGGAGGTCCCCGACCCTCTTGATGGAAGTGAGCGCGATCAGGAGCGCTGTCTTGAGAGACAGGAACTTTAGCTCGACTGAATCCAGCGGCTCAAAGGGACCCCTCTGAAGTCCTGCCAGGACAATAGAGAGGTCCCAGGAGGGAATCAGGGGTGTCCTAGGAGGATGTAACCTTCTGGCACCCCTCAGGAACCTAACGATCAGGTCATGCCTCCCCAGGGACCGGCCGTCCACTGCATCGTGATGGGCTGCAATGGCAGCCACATACACCTTCAGGGTGGAGGGTGACAGCCCACGCTCCAGCCTCTCTTGCAGGAAAGAAAGCACGACTCTGACCGGGCATCTCCGGGGGTCTTCTCGGTGAGAAGAACACCAATTCGTGAACAGACTCCACTTCAGAGCATAGGCCTGCCTCGTAGAAGGGGCTCTAGCCTGAGTGATAGTGTCTACCACTGCTGGGGGCAGATCACTTAGGTCTGCCGCGTCCCGTCTAGAAGCCACACGTGGAGGTTCCAGAGATCTGGACGCGGGTGCCAAATGGTGCCAAGCCCCTGAGAGAGAAGGTCTCTCCTCAGGGGGATGCGCCAGGGAGGGGCTGTCACGAGGAGCATGAGTTCCGAAAACCAGGTCCGGGTGGGCCAGTAAGGCGCAACCAACAGGACCTGTTCCTCGTCCTCCCTGACCTTGCACAGTGTCTGTGCGAGCAGGCTCACTGGGGGAAACGCATACTTGCGTAAAGCCCGAGGCCAGCTGTGTGCCAGTGCATCTGTGCCCAGGGGGGCCTGGGACAGGGAATAGTACAGATGGCAATGGGAGGACTCGGGGGAAGCAAACAGATCTACCTGAGCTTCCCCGAATCGACTCCAGATCAGCTGGACCGTCTGGGGATGGAGTCGCCATTCCCCGGGGAAAGTGAGCTGTCGTGAGAGCGCGTCGGCTGCACGATTGAGCTCCCCCGGGATGTGGACAGCGCGCAGCGACTTGAGCCACGTCTGACTCCAGAGGAGGAGATGACGGGCGAGTTGAGACATGCGGCGTGATCGTAACCCGCCTTGTCGGTTGATGTACGAAACAGCCGCAGTGTTGTCCGTGCGGACCAACACGTGCTTGTCCAGCACTAGCGGACGAAACCGTCGCAAAGCTAGATGCACTGCCAGCAACTCCAGGCAGTTGATGTGCCAAAGCAGTCGAGGTCCTGTCCAGGACCCTGAGGCTGCCTGCCCGTTGCATGTCGCGCCCCAGCCCAAGTTGGAGGCATCTGTTGTGACAACAACGTGCCGGGACACTTGTTCCAAGGGCACACCGGCCCGTAGAAAGGCAAGGTCCGACCAAGGACTGAATAGGCGGCGACACATCGGTGTGATGGTGACACGATGTGTACCGCGGCGCCATGCCCATCTCGGGACTCGGGAGTGTAACCAGTGCTGAAGTGGTCTCATATGAAGCAATCCGAGCGGCGTGACTGCGGCTGCGGATGCCATATGCCCCAGGAGCCTCTGAAAGTGTTTCAGTGGTACCACTGTCCTGCCTCTGAAGGAACTCAGGCAGTTCAGCACTGAGTGGGCACGTTCGCTGGTGAGACGTGCCGTCATACTCACCGAGTCTAACTCCATACCGAGATAAGAGATTCTCTGCACAGGGGAGAGCTTGCTCTTCTCTCGGTTGACCTGAAGCCCCAACTGACTGAGGTGCCGAAGCACGAAGTCCCTGTGATCGCACAACTCTTCTCGGGACCGGGCCATAATGAGCCAGTCGTCGAGATAGTTGAGGATCCTGATGCCCACTTCCCAAAGTGGGGCAAGGGCGCCCTCCTTCGTGAAGACACGGGGGGACAGGGAGAGCCCGAAGGGGAGGACCTTGTACTGCCATGCCTGACCCTCGAAAGCAAAGCGCAGGAACGGTCTGTGACGAGGGAGGATAGAGACATGAAAGTACGCGTCTTTCAGGTCGATCGCTGCAAACCAGTCCTGGGGCTGGACGCATTTGATAATGCGTTTCTGCGTCAACATCCTGAACGGGAGCTTGTGTAGGGCCCGATTCAAGACTCGCAGATCCAGGATAGGTCGAAGGCCACCGCTCTTCTTGGGCACGATGAAGTAAGGGCTGTAAAACCCCGTCCTCATCTCGGCTGGAGGGACCGGCTCGATTGCATCCTTCGCCAGGAGGACAGCAATCTCCTCGCGCAAGACAGGGGCGTCCTGGACTGCCACCGAAGTCTCGAGCACGCCATTGAACTTGGGGGGTCGCCGGGCGAATTGAATCGCATAGCCGAGTCGAACCGTCCGGATGAGCCAGCGTGACGGGTTGGGCAGCGCAAGCCACGCTCCCAGATACCGTACAAGTGGCACCAAAGGGACAGTCGACATACCCGCAGTGGTGCAGCGATGGGGAGTCGTGCCGCAAGGCCCAGAAGGCACAGCGTCCTGGGTCATCGCAACCACACTCCTCATGTTCCCGGAGGAACTGGCCAGAGACGCGTGGAGAGGCGTTGCGTCTCCGAACCGCGACCTCTTGGCCGCTGGCGAAAGGGGGCGTCGTGGGTGAGAGTGAGGAAGCTGTGCGTCGCTCATTGTCAAGCCACGAGCCTTGCAACTCGGAGGAAGGAGAATTTGCTCTTTTATTGAAAATGTGGGTACCACTGGCCGTCCGGCCAGTGGCGGAACAGAACAAAACAGAAACTGAGGATTCTCCGCCCGGCCCTCCTCCGGGGGAAGGAGTGGCGCTGTCTTCGCCATCTCCTGAAGAGCAGTTCTCCGCATCTCCGAGTCGCCCGTGTCAGGGCCGCTTGGTCGACTTCCTGGAGGACTTCGCAGCCGGGAGTGACACGGGGGGCGCCGCTCTCCTGCGCGGGGCTCGACGCGCCGGCCTCGAAGAACTCTCAGCACGGGGCGGAGCTGGCGTAGAGGACGCAGGGGGGCGCCCACGGCGACGAGCAGGCTGAGGCGCTACCCGCGACGGAACGGTGGCAGCCGGAGAGACACGTCGGGGCAGGATGTGCTGGATGGCCTCAGTCTGCTTCTGTACCGCCGAGAACTGCTGGGCAAAGTCCTCGACAGTGTCGCCGAACAGGCCTGCCTGGGAGATGGGGGCGTCGAGAAAGCGCGCTTTGTCCAAGTCCCTCATCTCAGCCAGGTTCAGCCAGAGATGCCGCTCCTGGACCACCAGCGTGGACATCGCCTTCCCGAGGGACCGCGCCGTGACCTTCGTTGCCCGTAAGGCGAAGTCGGTCGCCGTGCGCAGCTCCTGCATCAACCCCGGGTCGGTACCACCCTCGTGCATGGTTTTGAGTGCCTTGGCTTGGTGTACCTGCAGGATAGCCATGGCATGCAGGGCAGAGGCAGCTTGGCCCGCAGCACTGTAAGCCTTGGCAGCGAGTGCGGCCGTCAGCTTACAGGCCTTGGACGGGAGGCGCGGACGATTCCTCCAAGTGGCGGCGTTTTGTGGGCACAAGTGCACCGCAACCGCCCTCTCCACCTGGGGAACCTCTACGTACCCCCTGGCTGCCCCGCCATCGAGGGTGGTGAGGATGGAAGAGGGAGAAGAGCGGCTTCTGGCCGTGAAAGGGGCCGTCCACGACTTCGTCACCTCTTCATGCACCTCCGGGAAGAAAGGCACCGGAGCAGAACGAGGTTGTGAGCCGCGTCCCGCGCCGAGAAACCAATCATCCAGCCGTGAGGGCTCGGGACTGGGCGGTGTAGTCACCTCCAGTCCGATACTCACGGCTGCCCGGGCAAGCATGGCCGACAACTCCAAGTCCGATTCGGCAGTAGCGACAACACCCGAGGGGGGCAGCCCCGCCGAACCTTCATCCTCAGAGGTCGATAACCCATCCCCCGATGCAGCAATCGACATCTGGTCCTCGGGCGGCGCACCGAAAGACACGCTGGGACCGCTGTGAGACGGCCCAGCAGAATCAATCGGCAGCTGCACGGGACAGTCGCTGCGTGAGGAGTGAGAGGTCCGTGGGGCGTGGCCCGGCGGAGAAGCTCTCACTGTGATCCTCAGATCTCCCAGAGCGCCAGCCGGCGGCCCTCTGCTCGAGCCAGAGAGACCGGGACGGGTGGCGACAGAGGGGTCTGCTGCACTCCCCTTGAGGAGTGAGAGACGCGATCGCAGCGCTGCCATGTTCATACGCCCACAGTAGACGCATGAATCATCCACGAGCGCAGCCTCAGCGTGTTGGACGCCCAGACACTGCAGACAACGCTCGTGACCATCAACCGAGGACAGGAAACGACCGCATCCAGAAGGACACGGACGAAACGGCATCTTGAAAAAGACGCGAATCGTCCGTGATTTGCTCTTTTAGAGAACTGTCTCTTTTAGCCGAAGCGCCCAGGGGAATCGCCGCTCGCAGGGACACCACTGTAACGCGCCGTCACACCGACCAGGAACAGCTCTACCAAAAACAAAGATGAATGGCTTTGTAGCGATCTTCTTCATCGACTACTCGGCTCCGAAGCAAAAATCTAATGAGTGGATGCACCTGTCGCCCTATTTATACCCGCTGGCACGGGGAGTGGCTCAGGTGTGTTAATCCACTTGCCAATTTCATTGGCGTTTTCTCTTAAAATCAGAGATGATTGGCCTCCCAAGTGAGACCCCATTTGTCGGTCGACATAACTCGTAGTGACCGACAGATAGGGAACCTTTTTCGCGAATGAAATTACTTAAGGAAAACTTGTTACCTTTGAAAAAATTAATGTGTGCAAAAGATGCCTGCTCCCGGGACGCACAATGTTGAGGTATGAATTCACAACCATCTGACCCTCAAATAGTCAAAAGCCACTGGGTGGACCTGAAATGAATAAATATGAGCAATAATGTAACCTACAATGCAGTATTTCAATATAAAATGTAATTTAAATTACAAGTTTATCAAATTATTTAAATAATTAATATATTACCTAATAAAATCAGCTTCAGAGTCTTGAAGCATCGAACATTTCTCCACATCAGCTGCTATTCTTTGCACCTACAAGACATAAAGAAATCTTGTGATTTCTTTAAAGCATTATGTACTGTAAATGAGACCAAAATTAACACCCAAAAAGGCATATATATTAGAATAAACAAACTATTATAAATTATATAATTTATAATTATAAATTGTAATATTACATTGTAGAACTGTACCACCAATCAAATTAAATAATTAACAGTGCAAAATTATATGAAATTTGAAAATACAATTAATAAATGTTGGAAAAATGCAATGCTGCTTATTAAACCTGAAACTAATCTGCCATTAGGTGGCAGTAAATAACTTAATCAGGGAATCAACTGAGTCATTCATTGAACCAATCCGTTCAAAAAGATGAATCATTTAGCTCAAGTTTGGAGAGTTTTGATTTGAGAATGAGCAAAATCAAAAAAAAAAAAATTGCTTTGGTCTTTGTTTGGAACTATATTCGTCGGTGAAATACAACAACAGTTTATATTGTGTCTAAAAAAGTAAGTAACTTGTTAACTAATTGTTTATTGAACTATGTATTTGCAATCGTGATACTCAGCAAAACAGCTCACTTGTGATGCTTCTTATATGTTATAAATAAACTCAACAGTTGAACATTTAACTTACCTCATGTATTTTCTGTGAGTTTATGTGTGCTGTTAAGCTTTTTTGATGTTGAATGAAACGTTTATATAATCAGAATCATTCTCGCGTTTCGATGCTTCCTCAGTCTTTTTTTCTTTTGTTTTTCTTTTTTAATCAGGCTAACTTGTCCAGTCGGGCATATAAAGATGTCTTTCACTTATTATAGTAAGGCGTCGAGTCAATATGGGATAGTTGAACACATATAAACTAATGAAATTTCAAATGTTGCTGTTCGTCAGTTATTTAGATAGATATTAACGTTAGTTACTATGACAATCGTTCGCATTAGGTAAACACTACTTTTAAATCCTCTCAATAACAACATTTTACTTCCAAAAATCGAACATTTGGCGTAACTATGCTATGATAGCAATTCCCAGTTTACTGCACAGAAGTTACCAAGGCCACTAAATGTCATGATAGGAGGCTTTCATGTGACATGAAATCGCTTATAGTTTAACTTAAATAAATATAAAAGGTTATATTTCTTAAGTATAATTAAGTGAACTAACCAGGAATAATGAATAAAGCCTCTTATCTTCAATCGTTCTCGGGCTGCTCCAGTCGCTGGGTTTCTGAATTTGAATGATGCGCGCGCAATCCCATAATGCCACACTACAGTAAGTTAGTGTAGGAAACACCTGCTTCTTGTAAATGAATTACAGTTGACGTGGAAAATACTGTTAACAACTGTAAAACCTTATTTGACCCATAATGCATTGCAAATTACAGCTGCATCTTGTAAAATGTTTATACAGTAAAATTCTGTAGAATTTTGCTGTAGAAACTACAGCATTTTTTTTACAGTGTATATTAGAAAACAAGAAAAAGAAAAATACATTGTGAAAACTGGGAACAAGGGCGGTGCCCAAATCATGAAAATGAATACAAAATAGGTCCTAAACTAAGTTTCAAAAACCCTCTAACCTAACTTAACCAAAAGAAAAGGTAGAAAACCCTAAATCTTTGGCGTATGTGGCGCCTCAACTACACTACCCTAACAACCAAACCAAAAATACAAAAAGGGCACACACTGCTTAGCTATGCCGCGTTTCCACCGAAATTACCCGGAACATTTTTCCCAGGAACTTTTTTCCCCCCAGACATGTTGCTTTCTGCGTTTCCACCGCCGTGTAAAGTACCGGGAAGATTAGGCAAATAGACTGGTGACGTAGGTCCGCGCGCGTTTCTCATTACAAAGTACCGCTGATAAAAAAAAAAAAAAAAGGTAAGCTGATTTTGGACGTGCATCATCGGTAGTTAGTTCAGACTTTGTGCATTCGACTGGGGAGTGTGATGTCAGCGACGACGCAAGTCTGGTAAATCTATAAACAGCAGCATACTTGATAACTTCAGTCAGCTCGTCTTGGCTACTGCAATTTTCCTCTCTGTATATTTACAATAAAACGAAATAGGATATAAAATACCACTGCCTCCTTTGGTTTTCATTTAAGCATAATAACAGCTGCAGAAATATACTTAGTTCAGGGATATGTGTATATGCAGCCATTACAATTAAACGAAATATTATATAAATTTGCCTTTTTTATTTTCATTTTAACATATAGATAAATTGAATACAGACCAAAGAAAACCTGTTAAATTTACCCCGCAGCTGAATTATATTTTATGTTTAACCACTAAAGACACATCAGAGCCAGCGGCGCATATCAGAAGATCTATCCGAGATGAGGCTGCTCTCTGCGGATACATGAGGACTGAGCTTCCGCTGATCGAGTGGAGCTCACCGTCTATGAGATCGGCAAAACACATTTTTAAATAGGCGCTGTCTTTATAAATAAACCACAGATTTGAGTTTTAAACAACTACATTTTAGCCTGAAATACTTTTAAAATTACATTTCATGACACAATAACAGTAATATTTGAAAATGATCCGAATAAATGGTGTTTGAACTTAACCAATGCTGTGTGAACCCAGATGGCTTTGGCTACAGCAATTTTCCCCTCAGTATATTTACAATAACATGAAATAGGATATAAAATACCACTGCCTCCTTTCGTTTTCATTTAAACATAATAACTGCTGCAGAAATGTACTTAGTTCAGGGATATGTGTAACGTTATACAGCCATTACAATGAAACGAAATATTATATAGACTTGCCTTTTTTATTTCAATTTTAACATATAGATACATTGAATACAGACCAAAGAAAACCTGTTAGATATACCCTGCAGCTGAATTATATTTTATGTTTAACCACTAAAGAGATATCAGAGCCAGCGGCACATATCAGAAGGTCTATCCCAGGAGAGGCTGCTTCTCGGCGGATAGATGATCACTGAGCTCCCGCTGATTGCGTGGAGCTCACCGTCTCAGAGATCGGCGAAACACATTTTTAAATAGGCGCTGTCTTCATAAATAAACAACAGATTTGAGTTTTAAACAACTACATTCTCGCCTGAAATAGTTATAAAATTACATTTCATGACACAATAACAGTAATATTTTGAAAATGTTGATACGAATAAATGGTGGTTGAACTCAACCAATGCTGCGTGGACTCAACCATTCAGAATGTTTAGCGCCAAAGTCCCGCCCCCGAAAGTTCCTGAACTTTGAAAAAGTACCACCTCGCCAGCAGGGACTTTCTGAGGGGCATTTTTTTTACCCGGAACTTTATTTAGTTCCTGGTTCCTGCGGTGGAAACACACCAAGTACCAGGCCGAAGTCCCTAGTTCCTGGGTAAAGTTCCTGCGGTGGAAACGCGGCCCTAGTGTGTCTAACACCTATAATCTAGATCACATGGAATGCTGAACTGCCCAGCCCCCCCCCCCCCCAAGTAAAGAGGAGAACAGTTTATCAGCCCAACTCTGACACAAGTCAGAACCGCGAACAAGCATTAGGCTCACATCATAACAAATAAATACAAAATGCTTACCACAAGCTCAAACACTTGAACACACACTGAGCCACTCAGTGCAGCACGCCGAAAGACCTTTAACCAGCGGGCTGACATCGGTTTGGCTACAGAGACCACACCCTTAATGATGATCAACAGCCGCCTCCCCATTCAGCAGATACCTAAGAGCGAAGACAACACACTAGGGAACAGAATGGTAAAGACAGAAGAGGGAGAGGGACGAAGAAACACGCAGCACATAACAATCGGTGTATAGAACAGCGTGTTCCAGTTCCTGCCAATATCCAGCAACTTCACACAGCCTTTGAAGAGGAGTGGACCAACATTACACAGGCCACAGTCAAGAAACTGATCAACTCTATGTCAAGGAGATGTGTTGCACTGCGTGAGGCAAAAGCATGGCCACATTAAGAGCTCACTGGGCCCCAGGTTTATGAGTTACTGCAGGGCCCCCACCACAACTTTAGGTCACCAACTATAGAGAGAGAGAAAAGAAAAAAGCATTTTTCTAAAACACTGCTGAAGTTGTTTTGCATAAATATATTCTAGAATCATTCAGAATAACAGTTGCCAATTCCTTTACAATATACAATTAAGAAAATAGCTACTTGAAAAACTTAACACTAAATAATAGGATTTGTTTAGTTTATAATATGTTTGATTTTTAACTTAAAGAAATACAACATAACATTCAAAACTCATTGGCTTAGACTGCATTTGAAGAAAAATAAACACATCAGTTTTCTGTAGCCATGAGCAAACTTCTAGAATGCTCTTTCCAGTGCAAAAAATCGTCTGATGCATGCTGCTTAATATCACACACTCCGCCATGACATAGAAAAAACGCGACGGCTTTTGTTTACATAGAAAAAATATTTGAGTATCTGATCTGAGATCATGATAAATGGGGGCAAAAACAAATGTTGCGTTTATAATTTTGTTCTGTGTAAAATGCAATTCATGACCCTTATGGAGTGTCTATTTGGTTGACAACAGGTTTATAACTGCTTTTCATTGCAAAGCTAGAATACTGGTAAAAATGTAAACCATCTCCAAAAATGTTAGAAATATATGCAAATGTAAAAAGTAAGCAAATATTTAGATGAATGTAGTGGAGATGTTGCATTGCCAAATGTATCTTATAAGTTAAGAAATACTACTCATCTGATCCATTACATGTTATGGGATTTGTGATGTCAAAATAATGTGTTTTATATCCTATGGTCTTCACCAATTATTTATTTTAGAAAAAAAACTTGGGCAGTGTAATGGCATTGAGTTTTTTTTTTTTTTCACGTTATAAGTATTGCAGGAATTTCCACGATTTGTCAGCTGAATCCCTTTAAACTAAAATAAATATTTGTTTTGAAGTTGCCCTGAGAATTTCAGGCAATAATTTAGATAAATGTTTAAATATGTTGGTGAAGGTGGACAATTAGAATTGTATTTATTTATTTGCTAACACTTTAGTATAGTGACTAGTTCTCAATATTAACTAGTTGCTTATTAGCATGCCTTTTATTAACATATTGGCTGTTTATTAGTACTTATAAAGCATGTATTCTACATGACATCCCTAATCCTGCCCAATACCTAAACTTAACAACTACCTTACTATTAATACACTGCAATTTTTTTTTTTTTTTTGTCGCAAAAGTTATTGACACAAAAGTCATAGTCAATGGTTTGTTAATAGTTGGAATTGAATCTTTAAAATAAAGTATTACCTTTTTTTTCTGTGTGTGGAATTTTGTTTATTTTAATTAGCTTTTCATTAACTCTCAACCTCTCTGAAGTTCTTTTCATTTGGGAAACCTATATTTAATGTCATGCAATAATGCACTTTGTGTTTGTTAAAGAGTGGAGAATATTTTCTTTGTATTTACCGGAACTCAAAAGGCAGCTGCTCTGTGTCATGAGTTGTATGCATGTAAAAGAATAATGACAGCCTTTTTTATTGTAATCTTTGTATTGTTTATGAAGATAAACTTCAATTATTATTTGAGTGCATGTGCAGCATTAGTCTGAGGTATTTTACATATTTTTATTTTTATTTTTTATTTTCCCTTTTCCCTTCTCTCTTTCAGGTTTATGTGGCTGCATTCTCTATTTCAGGCTATGCCTGGGCCAGTTGGCGTAATCATTACAAACCATTTAGGGGAAACATATGAGTATGTGCAGAAGGACCGTGGTTTCCGTTATATTGCAGAGCAGGTATGAGCACTTATATATTAGACATAAAATATGAAGGAGTTTATTTTCAGTAATTGAATTTTAACAATTTTCTTTCTAGGTCAGTCATCACCCACCTCTGTCTGCCTGCCATGCAGAGTCTGATAACTTCAGCTTTTGGCAAGGTAACAGCTCATTTTTATTTATTCTTCATGTGGGATGTTACATTTAATATTTTATTTAAAACAGCAGAACAACCACCCAATAAAACACAATAATCTTAACAATATATTAACAGTATAGCCTTGAAGTAATGGACGCATTATTATTTCTGCATTTGACACGGAGAGCATAGGTTGTAATTTAGATCTATTTTTAAGACAGAAAAATGTGGTTTTACAAATGCTAGAAACATGACTTTTTAAAGTAAATATTGCTATCAGATAGCACACCTTTTGTTAGGTTGTGTGCTATGTTATTGGATGCAGAGGTTTTTGGTCCAATAATTAACACCTGTTTTTTTTTGTTTTTTTTCACAATTTAACAGTAGGAAATGACTAGTCATCCAATTTTTTATCAACTGTGCATTATTTTAGCAAATTGGTATGTTTCATAAAAAAAGAAATATAGAGCTGAGTATCATCAGCCTAGCAGTAAAAGCTAACACCATGTTTCCTGATGATATCTACAATGGGTAACATGTAAAGCATGAAAAGCAACAGTCCTAGAATTGTGGCACTCCATACTGTACTTGTGATCGAAATGGTATATCGTCATTCACTGCTATTGAATTGAATTCAGATAAGTATGATTTGAACCATGCTAATGCAATTCCACTAATGTCAACAACATTTTCTGGTCTATTCAAAACAACGTTGTGGTCGATATTGTCAAATTTAACCAGATAAAAATAATAGGTAATTTGTAACTTTGTGAGAGCAGTCTGCAATCTATAATACATAGGGCCCTATGATTTCCGCGATGCAGAAAATGCGGACAGAATCACGGAATCCAGGCATAAAAACAGAATTTGCAGTTTAATGTGGAATGTCACAGAATTTGCCGAATTCTGAATTAAGTTGGTCATTGCACTTGCATCAAATCGCTATATGGACTAATATCTGTAAATATTAAGCCGGAAAAGTCTATTTAAATATGAATCCTGCATGTTCTTCATTCATTACACACATGGAAGCGTGCGTGACGCTCTCTGTGATTTCAGCTTCTGTCGTCTCACTAAATGAAGACGTGAACACATGAAGAACATCTCCAGAACTGTTCTGAGAGTCACTTCATGAGCATTTGACCGTTTGATTTGAGTAAAACTAGCATCACATCATATACACACAACTGTAAAGGTATTCACGTCAACCCGTCAAAATAAAAGTCTGGTTTAATGTTTGCCATAAATATTCAGCAGCGTGTACATAGCCTACTACTACGACGACTACTACTACTACAAATAATCAAACATTATTTTTTTAAAGGTTTAAATCACACAACATTTCAATGTTTTTTTTGTTTTGTTTTTTTGTAGTAAATCCACTTTGTTTACCAAAAAATAAAGTTTGCTTAATTTTCTATATTTAAAAGAAATTAAATGAATGTTTTAAGCCTTCATTAGTAGTGATTATAATGCACTTTATGCCAAGAAGATTTATGATATATATATATATAAAACAATTAAAGGTTGAAAAACATTTCAGTTATATAATTTATATAATCTAATAATTTTCATGCTAAAGTTGAAAACATTTTAGTTATTTCATATATGTGACCTTCAGTTATTTCACATTTATATATATATATAAAACATCCTATCCTTTATATAATCTAAAAAACAATTAAAGGTTTAAAAACATTCTGTTCTTTTAAAAAAGGTTATAAAAGAAACTGTATAAAAAATATACTGAAACCGACTGTATCAGATGAAACGAGATCAAATTTTTTTTTTTTTTTTTTTTTTTTTTTAGAGGGCAGAAAGGAGGTGTTTTTATAAAGGTGAAGGTCCCTGTGCTTGCACGCCACATTGCACACTCGTCCGAGTTTACTAACCAATCATAATATCTTCAAAGCCATTTGTTAATTAACACCAAAGTATATCACGCGGGAGTACCATGTTTTTGACAGTTTTCTGACGGTTCAACTATGAATTACGGTTGGTGCGCGGCTAGCATCTCTTGTACCCCATCTCTCTCCCTCTCAGCCATTCATTCATTTCCAAGTCTTATTTTCTTCTTTTAATGAATATAAACACATTATACATTCACAAACAATATAAAACAAAACATTTACATTAGTTTTGTTCATCACTAAAAATATAAATTTTACCATGATCGGGGAAAAAATATATAATTGAACAGAATGAAGAATATGGACGAATTTTTTACAGTCTATGATGTTACGGTTTCTTTAAACCATATTATATTTCATTCCTGTAATAAAACATGCATCGGTATTTCATCCACTGTTAGTGACTATATTCATAAATTATGCTATGCTGTTTTATTTTATCCGCCGATAGAGATATTTATAAACTTATGATATGCCGTTTTTATTTTATCTGCTGGTAGAGATATTTTAAGTACTCTATTCATTGATCAAATTATGTTATGCTATTTTTACAGTCTATGATGTTATAGTGTCTTTAAACCATATTACATTTCATTCCTGTAATTTTCTTCATGTTCTGCGGTTTTATTTTATTCGCTGATAAAGGATTATTTTACCACTATATTCATAAAGTATGACATCCTGTTGAAAATACTTTTATTTAGAATATATGACGATGTCCTGTTAACACGCGCTTAGCTTTCCATACTTCAATGCTATGTATAGGATTTCAGAAAACACTATTCTGCTCCGTTAAATCGACGTTTTACCACCGCGTTATCCGTTTGTCATCTATGAACACGACATCGCGGGGGGTGTAAGCACTCCCGGTTAGGAATGCATGGTTCTACCGGTCTTAGTGAAAAGGCTTCCTCCGGTGGAATTCATACGCGGGGCATATTAATGATTATTCTATCAGCCCTAAACCTACCCACGCAGTAAACGGCAGTATAACTGATCTTTTTTCAAAAGCTGTATAATTATTTATTTTAACTGTACACCTACAGTACCACCACACAATAAAATGTTTTATGCACGTACATTTTTAATTAAATTTAGTTTTTAAACTATCTATTTTAAACAATATGAAAAAATTAATAAAATATAAAATTATATATGACGACATGTTAATAAACCGGAACATACATTTTAAACGTGTTTATCAAACTTATAAAACACATCGCAGTAAGAGACGTTACTAAACCAAAGCAAATCAATTTATCATACATTTTTTAATCATGTATTCAACAAATATACAACATATAAAAACACGCTTTAAACATATTTTAAACAAAAACTAATCATAAACGCCGCCTTCTCAAAATTACAGACATGTACAATCATGCTGATCACATATTATGGATATGCAGACTTTTAGCCATTAATACGTTTTAGGATAATGAAAAACACCAATGTCTTGGGGCTGCAAAAATATCTCCAGTCCCCCAAAACCCACTCAGACTCCAGTGGTTAAAGAATATGGAAATAAATAATTATATAATGACATCATCATCCTAAAGCAATTCTTTAAACAAAAAAATGTATTCAACATTTAAGTTAATCAAACTTATAAAACACACCATACTCTTCTTTAAAAAAAAAGATAACTTATTTTAAATGTGATAGCATAGTATATACAATAAACATTTCTGATGATACATATAAAAAATTATCCCTTACATTTTTAGACCAGTGAGAGA
Organism: Carassius auratus; assembly: GCF_003368295.1. NCBI lineage: Eukaryota > Metazoa > Chordata > Actinopteri > Cypriniformes > Cyprinidae > Carassius > Carassius auratus. The sequence continues at coordinate 4,480,837 of NC_039298.1, read as the reverse complement.
TGTCCAAACATGAATGAAATATCCCCAAAATAAAATTTACGACTTAAAAAATAAAATAAAATGTTTAAAATCATAAACAGAATCTCTAAGGTCCTCGTAGTGAAATGTATGTGAGACCTGAAGGAGTCCTTCACGGACCCCGCGCAGCGGGGGTGGAGTTCCAGACCGCATGATCTAAGTCAATGGTGTACATTATTTCAAAGCTAACATTAATGTAATGTTTTTTTAATAATCAGTTCCCCAACTACATCTGATGTAGTTCATTACATCTGTTTAAATGTTTCTTAATTCGACAAAATGATGTGTATATTACCTAAAATATTTTATATTTTTTATATAATATTATATAATAAATAATTATTTATATCATATCATATATATATATATATATATATATATATATATATATATATATGATTATATTATATTAGATGCGTCATGAATTAATCACTTTAGATTCTTTAAAGTTCTTATTTCTAGCACCATCTTCAAAGTTTTTAATGCCATCCCTCTCTCTCTCCCCCCTCTCTCTCTCCCTCTCTCTCTCTTTCTCTCTCTCTCTCACACACACACACACAATGAAACATGATACCAAAGTCTTTCTGTATGTTTTAAACATAAAACTAAAAAATCTGCTTTAAATCTGCTTTAAAGCTCGTTTGTCACAGTATAGACTGTGAAGTTTAGATAAAGTTGTTTTATCTTTTAGAAGAAGACCCTCGAACGTATTCAACCATTAAAGATGGTTCAGGAAAGACCCGCGCATCCTAGATATGTAATTTATGTGCGTTGCTACGGTCGTAAACCTTTCACATATCTACGGTACTTTCAGACACAGAGCAGGAAAGACATTTGCAGGCCCTCTGTTTAGCCTTTGGGACTACCTCCATTTAAAAGCAAAAATTAAAAAATGAACGCCTTTACATCTAACAGGCTGTAGTTCTATTTTATATATTTTATATTATATTCTTTATTTAAAACAATATATTTAACCGACAGTATCCCCCAACGTGTGTTTTCCATCAGTTGTTTGGCCTTAAGCCTTTTTACGTAGTGCTTTTCATTTAGCCTACTGTAAGATCGCTTTACACTAGTGTAATGAAAGTTAACTTTTCTTAAAGTTTATAGTTGTATTTTACTGTATCCCCATCCTTCTATCCTTTAGATTGTATGCGTACTGTAAAATAACAAATATACATCTTGCTTAAAGTCTGTCAAATAATTACACCTACAATTTTAAACGTGTTTAAACACATTGTGTGTCACTAAAGCAAGGCACACCGTCTATCGTCTTATTTTTTTTTTAATAACCCGATGACCGGCATCGTCTCTTCATATAATTTATCAACCCGAGTGCTTTTCTCACATGAGTAGAAAACACTTTCTCTTTGGATTTGTTTGGCAGAAACATAATTTCTACATCAGAACATTTTTTTAAATGTACGACTGAACTTTTCTCATTCGACAGAAATACTATTTTCTAATTATCTACCCGTCCTATAACACTCGGTGTAAATGTTCTTACCTAGAACAGAAAACATACGCTTTGACTATTTTGTAGGCATCGTGTAATGTTAAATGGTTTACTAAAAAAACTGTAATCACTAGCAGCTGTGATTTTCAAAATGAAAGAAATGTACGAGCTAAGGATGTTTCAACTATTATCATCATTTCCTTTTGACCTGGATAAAGCCATAATTAACTTTCTACGCGAGTGACACAATATACAGTTATCATACTATTGGTGTAAATAGCCGTGCTAAAACATTTATGACTATTTTTGCGCAGGCCAGCAGATCATGTCAAGGGTGTTTCACATCTAAGAATCACAGTGTTTTGTAAATGAAATTTTTCTTACACCTCGAGATTTAGCCGTATCAAGATTTCGGATGTCCGTTCGCAATTTGTTTGTCGCACCGTATGTTTTTATGCGATCTTCGTGCGGTGTCATCGTAATAGGAATAAATGAAAATTAAGAAATTAAGTTACAGTTTTTCTCTTCGAGATCTTTCTTTTTAGCGCAACTTTGTGTCTGTCCAAAAGTGTCATCGCATGAAGCATCGGCGCAAAAATGAAGTCTAGCTGTTTTACACTTAAAACTATTACAACCTAAACAAATCAAATGGTACACTCGTTTAAGTTTGAGCGTGTTAAAGTTTCCACACTCTTGTGAGATACATTTTATCCATAACCTTTCGTGTATTCGAGCGACCAAATCACTAAGAAAGAGTATAGCAAGAAAGCTAACCTTTACAACGCATATAGAATTCAGAATACAATTGTTAAAGTTTTTTTGTTGTTGTTGTTAAATGTTGATTTGTAAATCATATTTTTATTACTCTGTTAGATTTAGTCATCGTGTTCGGATAGCAGATGACACAATTCACATTTTGTTTTAAGACTCCTGTAAGTTCATGCTAACTCTCGTGTGGGAAAGAGAGCGGGGTGAGCGTATTCTATTGAATTAAGAAAAATTATTAAACATTTCCCCAAACTTTTTTATTTTGACAAAACACAACACGACGACATTAAAGAATGTTAACAGTTCCTAAGGCCATCATCTTCGATTCAAATAAAGCAACATCTCTGGTGTACGTGTATACGTGCTAAACATCTTTGCTTCTCCACTTCTCCAGATTTGTTAGATGGGCTACCGTTGTAATACAAACACATTTGAGAAATACGATGTTCTCACTTTTGTAACGGTTATAGAAAAATGCGTACACACTTTTGCATTTCATAATTCAGTGATTTTAGCTGTAATTAGCACATAAGGCAAAAATTGTCAACGTGTGACTCGTAAACATCTATAATTTTATTTATTTATTTATTTATTTTTTCCAGAGATAGTCGACCGATATGTTGACACGTTGTTTTGCACTTTTCTGTTGAAGAGCCTTCTCTGACTGCGGTCAAACATACAGTGCTTGTTCATAGGAATTTTACAGCATAACAATATCGCCCCTACATCTAGAACAAAATAGAGTACAATGAACAAAATAGAGTACAAGATGATTAAATGATTGTCAAGAGAGTGTTTAAACTGAGATTGTGATGCACTTTAGAGCTTTTTCTGGTCTACCTGTGTCACAAAGACAAATAATAGCCACTACCTCGACTTTTAAAATGAGCCTTACCATCTTCTGTTATGACTGTTACACTTAATACAAACCCATCTACTACACTAAAGTTACACATTAAAAGTCATGGATGTCATGGATGTGGTATTTTCATCATATGCATCTCTAAACAGTACTTTAATAAATATACCACTGTTGATAAGTTGTTCATTTAAGTGAGAGGCGGGATGATTTTGACTGTTTTAGTCATTCATCATGCTTAAGGTCTGATCCGGGAAACTGCACTACGACTGTAACTGCGCTTTGGCACGTCTAAATAACCCGTACTTCTTTAAGAAAACACGAGGTGAGCAGTTTCTGACATCTATTAATTCACTTCATTTTTCACAACTGCAAATGTTTTGTTTAGCATACATATTAGTTTTAGTCAGTTACATAGGTGTCACGCATGAAGTTTATAGTTATTTTAAATAATTATGATAAGAGTTACAGGTTTAGGCTAGTGGGGTGCCTGTAAGCAGTGAAAACTTCAAGCATCAGAGACGACGGTGTTACTCAAGCAGCCCATATCTTTTAACAAAAACTATTGTATTCCATGTTACTAAGACAAAATCTGTAACAGTTTTCATCAATATGTTGAAATGAAAATAAACATACAAAACTTTAGAATGACCCTGAGTTCAATATAGCCTAACACCGCATAGACAAATGTTTGTTCTAACTCTTTTGCCCTAAAATTGCAAGATTTCTTGACTTTGCCGTGTTTAACAGACGCTAGATCTCATCACGCCGCAGCGAACTGTAAACCACAAACTTTCTCATCGCATTAGACTAAGAAACTGCACATGGTTAAAGCTATTACACCATAAACTGTCTAAAGTTTTTAATGTACAAACACAGTAAACTATTTCTACAAAAAATATCATTGCACTACTGTTTTTGCATATAATACATCGTTCAACTGTAACTGTAACAGCACAGTCGATGGAGCTACTGCAACATCTTTTCAATTAAAACATTATCTACGTGGACTGAGAGAATCGGCTTTGTCTGAAACTGACGCATTCTCTAATTTCTTCAAATAAGACTTCGACGGATCTAAACCATTTAAAAAAAAACTGGATCGTCGTGGATCGTTTGTTTAAAATTAAATGTTTTAGCACGGCTATTTACACCAATAGTATGATAACTGTATATTGTGTCACTCGCGTAGAAAGTTAATTACGGCTTTATCCGGGTCAAAAGGAAATGTTGATAATAGTTGAAACATCCTTAGCTCGTACATTTCTTTCATTTTGAAAATCACAGCTGCTGGTGATTACAGTTTTTTTAGTAAACAATTTAACATTACACGATGCCTACAAAATAGTCAAAGCGTATGTTTTCTGTTCTAGGTAAGAACATTTACACCGAGTGTTATAGGACGGGTAAATAATTTGAAAATAGTATTTCTGTCGAATGAGAAAAGTTCAGTCGTACATTTAAAAAATGTTCTGATGTAGAAATTGTTTCTGCCAAACACATCCAAAGAGAAAGTGTTTTCTACTCGTGTGAGAAAAGCACTCGGGTTGATAAATTATATGAAGAGACGATGCCGGTCATCGGGTTATTTAAAAAAATAAGACGATAGACGGTGTGCCTTGCTTTAGTGACACACAATGTGTTTAAACACGTTTCAAATTGTAGGTGTAATTATTTGACTGACTTTAAGCAAGATGTATATTTGTTATTTTACAGTACGCATACAATCTAAAGGATAGAAGGATGGGGATACAGTAAAATACAACTATAAACTTTAAGAAAAGTTAACTTTCATTACACTAGTGTAAAGCGATCTTACAGTAGGCTAAATGAAAAGCACTACGTAAAAAGGCTTAAGGCCAAACAACTGATGGAAAACACACGTTGGGGGATACTGTCGGTTAAATATATTGTTTTAAATAAAGAATATAATATAAAATATATAAAATAGAACTACAGCCTGTTAGATGTAAAGGCGTTCATTTTTTAATTTTTGCTTTTAAATGGAGGTAGTCCCAAAGGCTAAACAGAGGGCCTGCAAATGTCTTTCCTGCTCTGTGTCTGAAAGTACCGTAGATATGTGAAAGGTTTACGACCGTAGCAACGCACATAAATTACATATCTAGGATGCGCAGGTCTTTCCTGAACCATCTTTAATGGTTGAATACGTTCGAGGGTCTTCTTCTAAAAGATAAAACAACTTCATCTAAACTTCACAGTCTATACTGTGACAAACGAGCTTTAAAGCAGATTTAAAGCAGATTTTTTAGTTTTATTTTTAAAACATACAGAAAGACTTTGGTATCATGTTTCATTGTGTGTGTGTGTGTGAGAGGGAGAGAGAGAGAGGGATGGTATTAAAAACTTTGAAGATGGTGCTAGAAATAAGAACTTTAAAGAATCTATAGTGATTAATGCATGACGCATCTAATATAATATAATCATATATATATATATATATATATATATATACACAGACATCATCATTTTGTAGAATTAAGAAACATTTAAACAGATGTAATGAATTACATCAGATGAAGTTGGGGAACTGATTATTAAAAAACATTACATTAATGTTAGCTTTGAAATAATGTACACCATTGACTTAGATCATGCGTCTGGTACTCCACCCCCGCTGCGCGGGGTCCGTGAAGGACTCCTTCAGGTCTCACATGCATTTCACTACGAGGACCTTAGAGATTCTGTTTATGATATTAAACATTTTATTTTATTTTTTAAGTCGTAAATTTTATTTTGGGGATATTTCATTCATGTTTGGACATCTCTCACTGGTCTAAAAATGTAAGGGATAATTTTTTATATGCATCATCAGAAATGTTTATTGTATATACTATGCTATCACATTTAAAATAAGTTATCTTTTTTTTAAAAGAAGAGTATGGTGTGTTTTATAAGTTTGATTAACTTAAATGTTGAATACATTTTTTTTGTTTAAAGAATTGCTTTAGGATGATGATGTCATTATATAATTATTTATTTCCATATTCTTTAACCCCTGGAGTCTGAGTGGGTTTTGGGGGACTGGAGATATTTTTGCAGCCCCAAGACATTGGTGTTTTTCATTATCCTAAAAACGTATTAATGGCTAAAAGTCTGCATATCCATAATATGTGATCAGCATGATTGTACATGTTTGTAATTTTGAGAAGGCGGCGTTTATGATTAGTTTTTGTTTAAAATATGTTTAAAACGTGTTTGTATATGTTGTATAAGTATATGTTGAATACATGATTAAAAATTGTATGATAAATTGATTTGCTTTGGTTTAGTAACATGTCTCTTACTGCGATGTGTTTTATAAGTTTGATAAACACGTTTAAAATGTATGTTCCGGTTTATTAACATGTCGTCATATATAATTTTATATTTTATTAATTTTTTCATATTGTTTAAAATAGATAGCTTAAAAACTAAATTTAATTAAAAATGTATGTGCATAAAGCATTTTATTGTGTGGTGGTACTGTAGGGGTTCAGTTAAAATAAATAATTATACAGCTTTTGAAAAAAGATCAGTTATACTGCCGTTTACTGCGTGGGCAGGTTTAGGGCTGATAAAATAATCATTAATATGCCCCACGTATGAATTCCACCGGAGGAAGCCTTTTCACTAAGACCGGTAGAACCATGCATTCCTAACCGGGAGTGCTTACACCCCCCGCGATGTCGTGTTCATAGATGACAAACGGATAACGCGGTGGCAAAACGTCGATTTAACGGAGCAGAATAGTGTTTTCTGAAATCCTATACATAGCATTGAAGTATGGAAAGCTAAGCGCGTGTTAACAGGACATCGTCATATATTCTAAATAAAAGTATTTTCAACAGGATGTCATACTTTATGAATATAGTGGTAAAATAATCCTTTATCAGCGCATAAAATAAAACAGCATAACATGAAGAAAATTACAGGAATGAAATGTAATATGGTTTAAAGACACTATAACATCATAGACTGTAAAAATAGCATAACATAATTTGATCAATAAATAGAGTACTTAAAATATCTCTACCAGCAGATAAAATAAAAACGGCATATCATAAGTTTATAAATATCTCTATCGGCGGATAAAATAAAACAGCATAGCATAATTTATGAATATAGTCACTAACAGCGGATGAAATACCGATGCATGTTTTATTACAGGAATGAAATGTAATATGGTTTAAAGACACCGTAACATCATAGACTGTAAAAAATTAGTCCATATTCTTCATTCTGTTCAATTATATATTTTTTTCCCCGATCCTGGTAAAATGTATATTTTTAGTGATGAACAAAACTAATGTAAATGTTTTTTTTATATTGTTTGTGAATGTATAATGTGTTTATATTCATTAAAAGAAGAAAATAAGACTTGGAGACGAATTAATGGCTGAGAGGGAGAGAGATGGGGTACAAGAGATGCTAGCCGCACACCAACCGTAATTCATAGGTGAACCGTCAGAAAACTGTCAAAAATATGGTACTCCCACGTGAGATACTGTAGTTTTAATTAACAAATGGCTTTGAAGATATTATGATTGGTTAGTAAACTCGGACGAGTGTGCAAGCACAGGCACCTTCAGCTCTCTAAAAACACCTCCTTTCTGCTCTCTAAAAAAAAAAAAAATTGGATCTCGTTTCATCTGATACAGTCGGTTTCAGTATATTTTTTATACAGTTTCATTTATAACCTTTTTTAAAAGAACAGAATGTTTTTAAACCTTTAATTGTTTTTTAGATTATATAAAGGATAGGATGTTTTATATATATAAAAATGTGAAATAACTGAATGTCACATATATGAAATAACTAAAATGTTTTCAACTTTAGCATGATAATTATTATATAAATGATATAAATTATATAACTGAAATGTTTTTCAACCTTTAATTGTTATATTTATGTAGAACACACCGATCACATTTATACACTGCTCAGGAATGTAATGGGGGGGGGGAAGCCATATAACCACACACACACACACACACACACACACACATATATCCACATACACACACACATAACCGTATAACTGTGATAAAGTTCAAAAAAGCTAACTGGCACAAAGTTCAAACAAGCTAACTGGCACAAATTCAAAGAGCTTCTGTCAAAACCACATGATCGATGCGTGGGGAGTCTTTCATATACCGTTATAATTTAGAACTAACTAGGTCAATAGGGTAAAACTTTCTGTCAAAACCACATGATCGATGCATGGGAAAGGGTCATAGGTTAACCCTTGAACTCATTTGGAAAGTTCCGCCCATCCATCATAAGGTTAGCGGAAGTTCAACCTGTCAAAGGTCAAAGTCATAAATCTTCTTGGCATAAAGTGCACATAATCACTACTTTCATTTGATAACATTGAAAATTATAACATTTGAAAAAAATGCAAATACACAAAAGAATATCTGACAAAAACAGAAAACATTTCATAAGGTTATTTTAGGAAAAAATGTAATAAATGTAAGTTGTTTTTATGCATTTAAATAATTAGACATGCTAAAACACAGAAATAGGGAACAATAAAACATATGGTGAATAAAACATTAATCATTTCATAGGTCCATAGATATGTAATTTTTGTAAAACTTTAATTTAACAATGAAAAATGGGTGGAGAAAAATGAAAATGGAAAAAAACGGAATCCAGAAAAATTAAAATGGAAAAAAATGAATTTGGAATAAAAATTAAAATGAATTCGGGAAAAAATAAAACCGATTTCATAGGGCCCTAAATAATGTCTTAATCTTGACTGGAAATGTTTGGGACATATCATAAAGACATTGATTTAATAATAAGTTAGTTGGTTCAGTTGATTTAATTAGTTTATACAATTCTTCCTGTCCTATAGCAGATAATAGAATTGTTCTTCAATAGAACTGTACCTCTATAGTGCACTATTTGATGTGATTCCTGTGGAGTTATGACTGACTGGAGGTCTTTTGATTTTAAATACTGGTTCCTCTTTGGGACTGGAGTTTGTGTCAGAGGCTATGCTGAACTGTACATGAACAACTGTACATGATTTCTCGCCACTGTCACAGGTTAGCACCATGTCCTGTCATGAATGATCAAACATAAATGACAGCATCATCTTACAAGGCCACGCAGTCTCATGTATAGTTGAAATGCCGACACAATGTACTAGCGTTTTGCAGCGTCACATCCACAAGGAGAATTTCAACCCAAATTAAATGTAAAATAATAGTACAGTAAATTCAACATCATTTGATGACCGTACTATGTCATTCTAAAATCGACAAGGTATGTTTTTGCAGATGAGAAAATCCTTACTTTAAAAATAAAGACTTTATAGAAAAGAATAAAATAATAAAGACCGGTTTTCTCCTGAAGTTAATATACAGCCTATTGAGATAATGCTGTAAATAAGAATATGAAAAGCTTTAAATAAATATTATCTTATTAATGTTTATATTGTGTTAATATTAATATATGTGCGTTAATAAATCCAACCACCCCATAGATTGAAGTTTCACTTTCTATAGTCCGTGACCAAAAGAGGAGCATCTTGGAGGCAGAGATTTAAATCTTTAAAAAAACAAGACTTTACAAGATTTTTCTTCAAGGTAGGGCATAAATAATTTCAAAACATTTCAGCAGGTTTATATATATATTGTGTATATATTTATGTCGTATAAGATGCATTTGGTTGAGTTGCCCTGCAGTAAAGAGCTTCGTTCATTGTACTACGGTGATCTCTTCAGCACGCAGTGCGAACAAGACAAGCAACAACGCATATTAAGAACTATGACTGGGACTCTTATGTATATAACATTATAATGAGAACACTATTATAAAACGCTGTGAATTTTTAGTTTAGCTGCCGTGTTTCTGCACTTTGTTGCGTGAAGAAACAGTCTACAAAAGGAGTTCATTCATAGATGCACAGACATATTCATGCATTCAGGGCATTTTGTGCAGATAGCCTATACTTCATAATATAAATGTTATGTTGTATAAACATTTATCTCATACAGAATATGCTTGGAGTCAAATCCCATTGATTAAAAACCTGCTATCAAATACTTCATTCTACTGGTCATCTTCAGCGCGCGCAGCTCAAAACAGAAATGCAGAACATAACTACTGTCATATACAGAACATTATAATGAGAGCACTATATATAAAAAAAAATGTGAATAGTTTCGCTGAAGTTTAATGTTAAAGGGTTAGTTCACCCAATAATCAAGAATATATCATCAATAACTTGATGATCCCTTATGTCGTTCCAAATCCGTGAGATCTCGGTTTATCATTGGAACACTGTTTAAAATATTTTAAATTTAGTCCGAGAGCTCTCAGTCCCTCCATTGAAGCTGTGTGTACGGTCTACTGTCCATGTCCAGAGAGGTAAGAAAAACATCATCAAAGTAGTCCATGTGACATCAGAGGGTCTGTTAGAATTTGTTGAAGCACCAAAAATACATTTTGGTCCAAAAATAGCAAAAACTACAACTTTATTCAGCATTGTCTTCTCTTCCGTGTCTGTTGTGAGAGAGAGTTCAAAACAAAGCAGTTTGTGATATCCGGTTCATGAACGAATCACTCGATGTAACCGGATCTTCTTGAACCATTTCACCAAATTGAACTGAATCGTTTTAAATGGTTCGCATCTCCAATACGCATTAATCCACAAATGACTTAAGCTGTTACCTTTTTTTTTTATTTGGCTGAAACTCCCTCTGAGTTAAAACAAACCAATATTCTGGAATAATTTATTTACTCAGACAGTACACTGACTGAACTGCTGTGACGAGAGAACTGAAGATGAACACCGAGCCGAGCCAGATAACAAACAATAGACTGACTCTTCTCGAGTCGAGAATAGAAATTTGGAATTTCTGTAGTCTAATGTGATATTGTTTTTCATATTCTTGTTCATGGTGAAATTTATTTTATTGCTGAATTAAATAATAGCGTTAACAAAAACTGTTGAATTCATTCTAGAAGCGATAACTGAATGTATTTTTAGTCCAGTGCCTGTATATAATTATTTTTTTTTTTGGATAACCTAGGAAAGAAGGCGCCAGGTTGTGTATTGGCTTGCCGTCGCTCTACATTTAGGATGTCTGTTTTTTGTTTATTTATTTTACTTTTATGTTTTATCAATTATTTGGATTGCTCTCAGTTGATCTATGGTCGCCTTTCTCTGCTAAGTCTTCGTACTACGGCCTTGAATATGTGCAGCCGTGATTTGAACTTGAAATTGTTTGCTGAACAGCCATGCATGTTCCAGCCGCCGTTTAAAGTCTGTCAGGTAACTCCAGGATGCGTGTGCTGGAAGAGGAGACGCCGCAGGAGACGAGGCATATGGGCTGGAGTCTTGGTGAAACTTAAGAAATTGAGGATCCTGAATAGTGGAGCTAGACCAACAGTGGAGTCGCGGCCTTCCTATTTGTTACATGTTCTGCCTGCCACATCAACATCATTGCGCTGGACTACACGGAGAGAGACGAGACGCGGAGGCGTGGTGCACTCAAATTTGCGCTCCATGAGACGAGCTGGGGCAATGAAGCTAAGTGCTGTTTCTTCCTCTAATCGGCCCCTTGAGTCGACCACAGTGCTCATGGCTTTGATAAACGCACGCTCAGTTGTCAACAAAACATTCATCTTGAATGACTATTATGTAAAATATGGGCTGGACTTTCTTTTTATCACTGAAACTTGGCTAAATTACGCTGATCTGAGTCCTCTTGTTGAGCTTTTACCAAGGGGATGTAGCTATTTAAGTACTTCGATAAGTAATCGTCGAGGTGGAGGCTTGGCTGTTATTTTTAATAACATGATGAAGTGCAAGTTACTGTCTGCTGAAAGTTCAAAGAGTTTTGAAGTTCAATTAATGAAGATTGACTTGCCCTCGCCAGTGATTTTGTGCCTTGATATATAGGCCTCCTGGTTATAATAAGAATTTTCTTGATGAATTTTGTGAGTTTTTATCTGTGGTTGTTCCATCTGCTGACAGGATTTTGATTATGGGTGATTTTGACATTCATGTTTGTTGTCCTGGGAATAACCCATAACCAAGGAATTCTTGAATTTAGTTGATTCTTTTAACTTATTTCAATGTGTTTCCGGTCCTACACACAATCATGGCCACACACTTGACTTGATCTTTTCTTTGGGGATAACGATAGAAAATATTTGTTGAAGAAATGGCCATCTCGGATCATATGCCTATTAGGTTTAATTTTACCTCTACAACAAATGACTGTCATCAGCCTCCATCATTCTTGTCCAGGGTTATCACTACTTCTACATCTAGTGTGTTCTCAACTGCTTTTACTGAATTAGCCCTTCATGTTGAGCCTACCATACTGTCAGTTGTAGGACCTGATGAATTTGTTGTCTCTTTTAATAATGTTTGCTCTGAAATTTTGGATCATGTTGCGCCTTTTAAAATGAGATATCAAAAAGTTAAAAAACGACCGTGGTTAAATGATGTAACGCGTAATTTGAGGCGGGTTTTTTCGGCTGGCAGAGCGTAAGTGGCTGAAAGATAAATTGCAGATATCTTATGATATTCTTAGAGAATCTCTATCAAACTATCAAAACGCTGTTAGAGCAGATATATCTTCATATTTTTTCGCGAATTATATCACATAATGCAAATAATCCGAAGGTACTATTTTCAACTATAGATAAAATATTGAGTCCTTCTATCAACTATTTTCCTTTCCCGTCTAAGGATCTATGTGATAGTTTTTTAAAAATATTTTATTGATAAGGTTGTTCTTATTCGGTCAAATATTGTGCCTGTAGGCAATGTTGTAGCCGATATAATTAATCCTTCTCGTTGTTTGAGTAAATTTTCATCTATTACATTAGTTGAGTTGGAAAAGATAATGCATTTAAAGCCGACTACCTCACTTTATGACGTTCTTTCGTTGCGATTGTTTAAAGATGTTATAGACACTATTGGTCCTAATATACTTCTGATTATCAATAGTAGTTTATATCATGGAATTGTACCTTCAGGGTTTAAGCATGCTGTTATTGAGCGGTATTAAAAAAAACATAACTTGGATTCACGAGTTAAAAAATTTCAGACCTATTTCGAAATTGCCTTTTATGAATAAGATTTTAAAGAAAGTTGTCCATAATCAACTTATAGATTTCTTGATTGTAAATAACATAATGGATATTTTTCAGTCTGAATTTAGGACCAAACATAGCACAAAATCAGCACTATTGAAGGTTACAAATGATATTTTGTTAAGTATTGACTCCGGGAAAAGTGTTGCCTTAATGATGCTAGATTTAAGTGCAGCCTTTGATACTTTAGATCACGCAGTTTTAATAGACCGCCTTAGAGATTATGTAGGGATCAATGGTGTAGCCCTTAAGTGGCTTTCCTCTTATTTGCATGACAGGACATGCGCTGTTAAAATTGGAAATTATGTCTCTGCATCTGCTGCTATTTCTTTGGGGGTTCCTCAGGGATCAATCCTTGGTCCGACTCTGTTTTCTCTGTATATGTTACCCCTTGGGGTCTATTTTTAAGCAGCATAATATTAACTATCACCTCTATGATGATTAACAGTTGTACCTTCCTTTGGAGTGTGATGGTTGTGCATCTTTTACTAATTTTTATAAGTGCTTGACTGAGGTAAAGGGATGGCTAGCTAATCATTTTTTACAATTAAATGAGGATAAGACTGAGTTTATTATGTTTGGGAACAAGGAGTTTGGGAATGCTCCGGCTGGAAATAATAGACTACTGTCCAACAATATGCAAAGTTATGTAAAGAACCTTGGAATATTTTTCAATTCGGAATTACGCTTTGATCGTCAAGTTAACAGCGTTGTGAAATCATCTTTCTTTCATTTAAGAAAATTGTCTAAACTGAAACCAATTCTTTCGTACAAGGACTTGGAGATTGTTGTGCATGCCTTTGTTTCAACCCGGCTGGATTATTGTAATGCTCTTTATCTGGGCATTAGTGAATCACTGGTTACTCATCTTCAGTGTGTCCAGAATGCTGCAGTGAGATTTTTAACAAATACCAGAAAACGGGATCACATAGCACCTTTATTAATATCCCTTCACTGGTTACCTGTTAGATACAGAATACAATATAAGGTGTTGATGTTTGTTTTTAAAGCTCTACATGATCAAGCTCCTGAGTACATAAAAGACATGTTAATTCCTTATCAGTCTCAACGTCACCTTCGCTCCTCTCGGAATATGCTCCTAAGCGTCCCACGGTCTCGTTTGAGGTGTAGTGGAGACCGCGCTTTTTCTGTGGCGGCTTCTGCACTTTGGAATGTATTGCCTCTATCCTTAAAAACCTCATCAGGCATGGATATTTTTAAAAAGGAATAGAAGACTTATTTATTTAATCAAGCCTTTGGCGTTTGATTAGGTCTGAGAACTGATAGTGATTTGTTTAGATTTTCTTGTGTCTTGTTTTTAATGTAACTTAATGTTGTAACTTAATGTTGGTATTTATTTTAGAGTTAGTGCCTACTTATGGACAGCACTTTGGTCCATTCTAATGGTTTTGAAAGTGCTTTATGAAAGTTGAGTTGAGTTATGATTATAATATAATTGATATTGACCAAGTTCAGAGTATTTTCATTAGTTTCAATATGAAAAACAACTTTCATATTAATTCAATGGATTTATTGCATGTTGGGAACAAAAATAATACAATTTTATAAATCTTTGAAAATCAAAACCTGGATTTTAATTTGTGATGCTATTATAACCTAAAGATGTTATGTGAAAGTTTGAAATGGACAATAGTGGTTTTCATCATGCCACCTTCATGATAAAGAAAACACATTTTTACTTAAATTAATCAATTGATTTATTGTGGTTTGGAACCAAACTCTTCATACACATTATTTTATTTTATTTGTTCATTCATTTGATCTTTCATTCATTCCTTCTTCATTTTCAGACCAGAGATGGAAGTATAAGTTCTGGGGGAAGTTAGTGGAAATCGTTTCAACCGGAATGGTTAATATAACTTTGCCAAAGTGAGTATGGTTCAACTGAGCTCTCTACACAGCTGAGAAGCAAATGATTTTATTTGAGTTTAAAATTTTATTCTTTGGATATTCGTTTTCATTAAGTTTTGAGGTTTATATATAGTTGTGGCCGTTGACAATGCACATCGAAGGGAAAGGGTCACACATTACATGGTCACAGTAATACACAGGGCCACTATGAATGCTCTGGGACAAGAAATACATTTACATTTATTACATTTATTCATTTAGCAGACGGTTTTATCCAAAGTGACTTTGAAGCAATCAAAAACAACAAAAAGAGCAATGATATATAAGTGCTATAACAAGTCTCAGTTAGGTTAATACAGTGCACTTAGCATGGGATTTTAAGTAATATTATAATAAGAAAATAGAATAGAAAAAGATTAGAGGTAGTTAGATTTTTTTTTAAAGAATATAATTAGAATAGTGAGTGTTAAAGTTAGAGGGTCAAATAAAGATGGAAGAGATGTGTTTTAAGCCGATTCTTGAAGATGGCTAAGGACTCAGCTGCTCGGATTGAGTTGGGGAGGTCAATTCCATCAGGAGGGATCTTTTAATTTAAAAGTCTGTACAAGTGACTTTGTGCTTCTTTGGGATGAACAATCAAGCGACGTTCACTTACAGGAACGCAAGCTTCTAGAGGCACATAAGTCTGAAGTAACAAATTTAGGTAAATGGGTGCAGAGCCAGTGGTAGTTTTGTAGGCAAACATCAATGCCTTGAATTTTATGCGAGCAGCTATTGGAAGCCAGTGCAAAATGATAAACAGAGGTGTGACGTGTATTCTTTTTGGCTTATTAAAAATTTATCTTGCTGCCGTGTGAGAATTAAATTATGCTCTGCTATATATTCTAGATCATCTAAAACATAGGATGGTGTGATTAAAAACAACGACCAGAAACCTACAAGTTTTTATGTTGTCTTATACTCAATTTACTACCAAAACAATGAGAAAAATATTTTTCCTTCAAGCTTTTTCTTCTCTATAGAATATGAAAAACTGATAAACCGAATAGCCCATAATCTAAAAGCAGTGCATCAAGCATTATATTAAATTTAATTTAAAAAGTATATTCTGTGTAATTTAAAGGGGTCAGATATTTAGAAATACATTTTTTCTTCATGTTTTGACACGTAAGAAAGAGGTCATTGTACTATAAAATGTCCTGTAAATTTCAGAGCTTAAAACTTCCTTGTTAGTTCAAAAACTTTTTTTTTTGTTTTTTTTTTTTACCAAGATCAGAAATCGACTCGTTCCAGATTTTCACATTATGACGTAATAGTGAGACGAAAGCCCACCTCTGCAGAATCAGATTTATGCCTATTTCTGCATCATTGTGTCTTTGGCCTCAGCCGCTGGAGTGTAAGAATTAAATAATTTCAGTGGTTATCAAAGTGGGGGGCACGGGCCATCAACAGAAAAAGAAATACAACCCTATACAGCCAACAGATGTAGAATGGGAAATGGATTGGTTTGTGAAAGGTACGAGAAAAGCCATAGATGAAGTTGCACAGACCCAGGCAGATGCTGGTCAGGAAAGGCCTAAATGTGTTCTATGTCTTAAAACAAACACTATGAATCCACAAAATTAAGACACATTGAGAGCATGCATCTGAATTGTGCAAATGCAACTTGAGTTTTTCAAAAGAAAACTTGATCTGTGTCATGGACAGCGAAAGCGCAAATGGCTTGAATCAAATTGCACAATGCAAAAAAATCTCACTGGATTGTAGGAGTTTATTCTTCCTGTTGCTAGATAAGGTGCTAGTTATGCTTGATGACTGGCTAACATCTTTTCATATAAGTATTACACATGGACCTCTCTCAAAAACTTATGCAGATATAGGGCTTGCAAAAAGTAGCAGAATTCCAACAGCCTTCTGACCTATAAGTTGGAACTTCCTCTCCACAAAATAAAAATAAAAATTGAATAAAAATATTTGGACATTATTTATAAAAATTACATCAACTTAGAACCAACAAGCTTGTTAGCTAGACAGTTAGCATCAGCTAACAATATTTACTTATTTTCAGTACGATGAACATTCATGTCTGTCTAATCGTCTAGTTAATCCAAACAATATACATATGTATAACGTTACTGTCGATAAACAATATAAAAACAGACGTCACAAAGGACATTTTAATTCAACTGTTAACATTACGGCAGCGGTGAATTTGAACGTGCACAGGTTATTGTATTTAATCTGTGTTATTTTATGGTTTTTTTTTGTTGTTGTTGTTGTTTTTTTTTTTTTTTTTTTTTACCTAGAATTGATGTGTCTGCATCGTCTGCACTCGAGCATTTGAGTGGGCTTAAATAGATCTCTCTTTACAATGGATTTAGTTCCCAAACAACTGACAGTTTTGACCCAAATATGATTTTCAGTTACAATAATTAATCCAAAATTTCGATATTAATAACTTACTTTTAGCAACATCAGACGCACGCGCGCTCACAAGATCTCCCGGTTCTTACTTCTGTAGACTCGCACTAAACGGTTCATTTGAATCAGTGAGTGGTCGACTCCAGAACAGCTGCAATCGGATCATTCTAATTCGTAAACGAATTGTTTGGTGTGATTCGCGATCCGATTTAAAAGTTTATTTTGAAAAGATTCAGTTCGTTCATGATGAATCAGACACCGCTTCTGAGTGTCCGAGCACATGATATTATAGGGAGTAACGATATGTTTTATGAAATGTAGTGAAGTAAAAAGTACGATTTTATACTTTGGAATGTAGTGAAGTAAAAGTTGCTCAAAATAAAACTACTCCAGTAAAGTACAGATACTTGAAAAATGTACTTATGTACATTAACGAAGTAAAGCTAGTCCGTTACTGTCCACCACTGGTGTGTATATGTGTATAAATATATATATCATATGACAGTTACATTATTATTATTGAAGATGAAAAATAGCTCAATTGCATATATCAATAACTCATTACAGGGCACTGTAATTTACTCAATATGTCAATAGCCAATTCTTCATATCAATTATGGTGATATCTCTTACTGTAAATTACCGCAAATCAAACAGTGGTTGTTCCAGCAAACGGCCGTAAGATTAACTTATCAATTTTCAATAAAGTTATCACTTATAATTCAAGGAAAAATATTCTCTGGCCATGAAAACATTATCCTATCATTATGATAAATTTAGTTACTAAAAGTAAAAAGTGTGTAACTAAAGATCAAACATTTCATTGACTCGTAATGTGAGCGGTTCAGAGGCAATAATGAATATATATTGGTTTTTAATAATTGAACTAATAATACATTAAACTACAAATCACCCAGAGTAAGGGTAGGGTTACAACCCATGGTTCTATTTGAGAACAATAAAATTAGGAGAAACATTTCCAATTTATAAGTTAGCAACTTATACTCCTCACATAACAAGGATTAACCATTTCATGCAACGCATAAACATATTCAAAATACATATTATTATGGACTTACATAGAGAGCTTAAAGAAAAGTTTGTGTGTGTGTTTAGGAATGTGGGTGTTTCGTTTCACCTTTGAGGCTGCTCACGTGACTCTGGAATTTCTTGTCGTAAATAATTTAAACCCAGCCAGGCTGGCGCCAGGCATTTAGTTTACAAAGGTTTCATTTTATATGCCTGAATTCTAAATCTACAAGTGTTAAGTTTGCATTGTTTTTGATTTAACGAACCGTGATTCATTAGTTCAGAACCCATGAATCGGTGACCTGCATATCCGTTATAATCTCTAGCAATAATATATTAACAATACACAAAATGGATTTACAAAGTTCTAGAGAGTATTTGATTGGTCAGAAGATTTGATGAGAAGGTGAAGCATGATATGACATCAAAATAATTGTTGAGCTGTTTTGGTGAATGCTTATCTTCTAAATGCGAATTTTGACAATGGTTTAGAGAACACTGCCTTATAGATAATCTTAAAATCGACATATTGATGTTAACACCAAAAACATTTAATTTTGATTTCATGGGGACTTTAAAGGGGGGGTGGAATGCTCGTTTTCACTCAATATCCTGTTAATCTTGAGTACCTATAGAGTAGTACTGCATCCTTCATAACTCCAAAAAGTCTTTAGTTTTATTATATTCATAAGAGAAAGATGGTCTGTAACGATTTTTCCCGGAAAAACACGACCGGCTGGAGGCGTGACGTGTGGGCGGAGCTAAAGAATCACAAGCGCCAGTAGGCTTTTGCGTTGAGAGCGTGTGGCAGCTGTGACATTACCGTGAGGGGAAAACCACCATCCAAAACAAACCATGGCTAACAGTCAGATTCAGCGTATATTTATGATCCAGAAACAGATCCAGAGGCTGAAATTTAACAAGAGCAGCATCAGCAACGACATCTCTATGTGGTATGTACTGAAACTGTATATATTTGGAAAATGACTAAGTTCCACTTTTTTTTTTTTTTTTTAAGGTGTACAGTGCAGTGCAGTTTGATGACAACATCACATGTTGTTGACTTGATGTGCTTACGGGCCGATAGCTAAGTTAACAACACAGAGATATTTGAAGCAGTTTTACTCACCGCATGCGGTTCCAACAAACGATCGTGACCCTTTTTCGTTGGGACTGCATTATCCTTAAGAAATAAACGATGTGCAAATCCAGCGTCAAACTGGGCCTTGTTTGTAAAACAACCATCTTTGAAATGCAGGGAACAAACAAAAACACTTGCACAACTCCGTTGATGCTCTGTAAAAATAAACTCCATCCACTGGTCCCTTAATGCTGTTTAAAAAAAAAAAAAAAAAACAGCATTAAGGGACCAGTAAAAAAAAAAAAAAAATTATCCTTCAAAACAAAACCACATTTGCATGATTTCGCAACTGAAAACGTGTGGAAAATGCTAGGCGGGCCACTCTCCTTATTTCCAAAGCACTCTGTCATCCAGTGGCGTCTGCTGTTGCTGGGCAACCATGACCCGCTCTCCATGAAGATGCAGAAGTTTCAGCAAAGAATAAATGGATTTCCAGCACTAAACATCCCTTTCAGTAGCTCTGATAATAGATTAATTTAAAAAATGACTATCCTTGACCTTGTACAGCTATTATCATCTGTTTCTCCATCTTAGCTTTAAGTATTATTCCGGGAAAGGATGTACATGACCAGCGGTGCATTTGCTGCGACCTGAAAAGTTTAGATGATTCTAATTTAATTTTCTACCTGTTAGATTGTGTTTTATTTACGTCTACACCTAGATCGCCTCAAACGTCCCCTTTACAATAATGAAATACTCGTTATTGTTGTACAGTATAGGGGTTACAAGACTACTGATTTCTACTAGTCGATTTTTTTATAAAAAAATGCTCGAGTTACTCGACTCGTGGTTCATGCTATTGCAAATGAAAACACTAAATCTTTTTTTTTAATGGATAAACGCTTATTAATGTATAGCCTTATGCAACAGTTACATATGTGAATTTTCAAAACTTTATAATTATTGCATTACATATTTAAATTGTCATGTAACAGCCAGTATTTGTATCTGTAACAATCACAAAATTTTTCCTATCTGCATTCGGATACAACATTGTACAGTTATGTACGTTATGACTTTTTATCTTTTTTTCGTAGTTATCACTGAACAAGTGTCATGTTAAACTAAAAATTTATTAATTTCTAAAATAATATTTATCATGCAAGCAGAGAGATGTCATGACAAAAGTTTAGTGATCATTTAAACATGACTGAATCCATTCAGTGCGCACATTTTCATTACGCAGAACAGAACACTTTAGCGAGTCTTAATGTTAATGAACTTCACTAAACAGATGTGTGTGTGCCGCGCAAACCAGCAAAAGGTAAAGATGCAAACATGTAGGACAAGTAGACAATGTATCCGTATCTAAGCTGATTATTAGCCTACTCTCGAGAGAGAACTGATTTGGTTTTTGAGAGACTGAGACGCGCAATGCAGCTGTTTGATTGGTGAGTGCGCTGTGCTTATTAGCCTACCTACATTCATTCGTATCATATCGTAGCCTAAGCTTTAAATCATTGAATTTTAAATATATACAAATACTATAACGTATATGATGTATTATTACAGGTAAAATTACTCTTGCAACGCTCTGATTTCTGAGAGATGCACAGAGATGCGACAACAATGCGGTGTTTGATTTGCTCTCTTTTCACTCATAAAGTTTACATTCATTCACTTCTGGCGCTGATGCCCTGGCTCACCTGTTATCTAGCAAACACCAGACTGTGTCAGCTTCAGCCGAGTATTCAGGCAGAATTATTCCTTGTCCGTTATTCATTTTTTAAGCCATTATCCTTCCCATTCCGAATAAGGTATTTGGCTTCAGGCACAACCCTAATTATTACATTACATATTTTATTTTTACATGCAACATAGATAAGGTCACATAGTAACAGCTCCACGTAATATTGTAATTCTAAAATTCACGTCGTACTTGCAAACACTTTGTATGCATTATGGTTAATGCATGCTGGAGTAGTTGATTGTTTCCGACAGCGCCGAGTAGTTTATGCAAGCACTAAGTACAGTATGACAAAAATATCGTTGTATTTATGTGCGCATGCCCAGTAGAGCCAAACGTATCCCTTCCTTGCTGCGCGCATTTGTCATATCCCGAGCTTTGCGTGTGTCTGTGCACTGTGCCAAGCCCAAGGCATCAGTCATTAAAATTTTTGACCACAGACATAATGTCAGCAAAAGCAGCATTATTAAGTAAATAAAATGAAAATGAAGTACATAAAAATTATTTGACCTTACAGCTCCAAACTCTGTTCTAGAGGGCCAGTGTCCTTTATAGTTTAGCTCCCATGATCGGACTGGGGGTAAAACCAGTACTGATTACCAGGGCCCCAAAGGAAGAGAGGGCCCTTGAAAAGTATGAATCTGAAATATATTTTATTTTACCTGGATATTTTCATGGGTGGGGGCCATGGGGGCCCATTAGGACTGACTATGCATAGGGCCCGGCATCTTGTTTAACGCCCCTGTTAGCTAATCAAGCTCTTACTAGACACACTAATCTTCCAGGTGTGTTAAGGCCAGTTGGAGCTAAACTTTTCATTCATTCATTTTCATTTTATTGTCCACAATGTGGAAATTTGCCTTCGGTCTCATAAAAACAACAATCAAACCAACAACAACAAAAATAACAAGAACAACAAAACTAACACAAAAACATCTTCAGGGCAAAATGCAGCACAGCAGTAGCAATTACGTTACAATACATCAGCGGGACGTGTTGTTCAACATTCGAATTGCATTAGGAATAAAATAATTTTTGAAAATATTACGATTTGCCCTAGGTACTTTGTAACGTCTGGCAGAGGGAAGGAGTTCAACCTCCCTATTGAGTGGATGAGTGGGATCGTTTGTTATTTTAAAAGCTTTTTTCCTGAGAACTTCCTCGTACATGGAACTTAATTGTTTCTGATTTGTCCCTATGATTTTTGAGGCGAGGTTTACTATTCTCTGCAGCTTACTTCTCCCTTTTATGTTTAAATTACCATACCACATCGCCATGTTAAAAGTTTGAATACTCTCTATCAGATTCTTATAGACTATTTCCATAATGTGCTTGCTCACTCAGAAAGAGTTGAGCTTGCGCAATAGATTGAGACGTTGGTTACAAGTTTTAAAAATGTAATCTGTGTTTTCACCGAAATTTAGATTAGAATCAATATATGTACCGAGGTATTTGAACTTTTCTACTACCTCTACAATTTGTCCCCTAATTATAAGGGGCTGCACAGGGTCCTTTTCATAAAAGACAAGTTCCTTTGTTTTTGTTACATTTATCTCTAAGGAACTTTCATCGCACCATTTCTGGAGAGATGACACATGTGCTCTATATACTTCCTCTCCAACTATGTCCCCCCTCTTTAATAAAGCAACCAGGGCCATATCATCTGCATACTTGAACAAACGAAAATTTTCCAGATCTAATTGGAATTCGTTTGTATAAATGGAGAAGAGTAATGGAGATAGAATAGTCCCTTGCGGGGCGCCAGTATTAAGTACAAGGATGTCAGACCGAGTATTATTAACCAGAACCTGTTGAGGGCGGTCAGAGAGGAAATCCCTTACAAGGTGGATAATACCACCATTTACTCCTATATCGATAAGTCTCTGCAGCAAGATGTGAATCTGCATGCTATTAAAGGCAGATGTAAAATCGATAAACAGGGCCCTAACAAAGTGGGAGGGGGCTTGAAGGTGCTTTGCCAGGGTGTGAAACATACTGACAATTGCGTCATCGGTTCCCCTCATAATTTTGTAAGCAAACTGGAGATGATCTAAGCTGTTAGAAACTGATGCTGTAATATGTTTGCTTATAACTCTCTCAAAACATTTTCCTAAGATGGAAGTAAGGGCAATGGGCCTGAAATCTTCTAGTTCAGTGGCTCCAGGTTTTTTCGGAATAGGCACATTATAGGACATTTTCCATAATTTGGGCATTGTTAAGGAATTAAGCAAGTACTGGAATAACTCCAGCACAATACCTTTTAGTTCATGAACATTTTCCTTTAAAACTCTCCCTCTCAGGCCATCTGGCCCCGGGGCTGAGTAAGGCTTAATACTGGACAGACTGGCTATAATATCATGTTCATTCAGTGTAATAGGGACATATCCCGAAATGGACCTACACACACTATCACGTTCAGCACTAAAATCATTTTTGTCAAAACGACTAAAAAAGACATTTAGATCATTTGCAAAAGATGGAGAGGAGTGTGACGGGGGGTACGGTTTTGCTTAGTTTCCCGACCCATCATCACATTTAAACCTTCCCATGCTTTCTTGGCATTTCCTGAGAAATACTGACATTCAACTTTATCCTTATATTCTATTTTTGCTTTACTCAGTTTCGATCTTAGTTTGCTTCTTTTTTTCTTGAGTAACTCAATATTACCATTTTTAAAAGCATGTTTTTTCTCATGAATACATTCCTTAAGATCACTAGACATCCATAAATTGTTATTAGGAAATATTCTAACAATTTTAGTTCGAGTGATTTTACTTTCATTAAACAACAAATAGGATGTAAAAGTGTCAATTAAGCCGCGTTTCCACCGCAGGAACTTTACCCAGGAACTAGGGACTTGGTCCGGTACTTGGTGTGTTTCCACCGCAGGAACCAGGAACTAAATAAAAGTTCCGGGTAAAAAAATGCCCCCCAGAAAGTCCCTGCTGGCGAGGTGGTACTTTTTTAAAGTTCCGGAACTTTCGGGGTCGGGACTTTGGCGCTAAACATGCTGATTGGTTGAGTTCACGCAGCATTGGTTGAGTTCAACCACCATTTATTCGGATCAACATTTTCAAAATATTACTGTTATTGTGTCATGAAATGTAATTTTAAAAGTATTTCAGGCGAGAATGTAGTTGTTTAAAACTCAAATCTGTTGTTTATTTATAAAGACAGCGCCTATTTAAAAATGTGTTTCGCCGATCTCGTAGACGGTGAGCTCCACTCGTTTAGCAGGAGCTCAGTCTTCATGTATCCGCCGAGAAGCAGCCTCTCCTGGGATAGACCTTCTGTGCCGCTGGCTCTGATGTGTCTTTAGTGGTTAAACATAAAATATAATTCAGCTGCGGGGTAAATCTAACAGGTTTTCTTTGGTCTGTATTCAATTTATCTATATGTTAAAATGAAAATAAAAAGGCAAGTCTATATAATATTTATTTCATTGTAATGGCTGTATATAACGTTACACTTATCCCTGAACTAAGTACATTTCTGCAGCTGTTATTATGTTTAAATGAAAATGAAAGGAGGTATTGGTATTTTATATCCTATTTCGTTTTATTGTAAATATACTGAGGGGAAAATTGCAGTAGCCAAAGCGATCTGAGTTCACGCAGCATTGGTTGAGTTCAACCACCATTTATTTGGATAATTTTCAAATATTACAGTTATTGTGTCATGAAATGTAATTTTAAAAGTATTTCAGGCGAGAATGTAGTTGTTTAAAACTCAAATCTATGGTTTATTTATAAAGATAGCGCCTATTTAAAAATGTGTTTCGCCGATCTCGTAGACGGTGAGCTCCACTCGATCAGCGGAAGCTCAGTCCTCATGTATCCGCCGAGAAGCAGCCTCTCCTGGGATAGACCTTCTGATATGTGCCGCTGGCTCTGATGTGTCTTTAGT
The DNA here is from genome assembly GCF_003368295.1 of Carassius auratus. Lineage (NCBI taxonomy): Eukaryota > Metazoa > Chordata > Actinopteri > Cypriniformes > Cyprinidae > Carassius > Carassius auratus. The sequence continues at coordinate 4,455,558 of NC_039298.1, read as the reverse complement.
GGTTAAACATAACATATAATTCAGCTGCGGGGTAAATCTAACAGGTTTTCTTTGGTCTGTATTCAATTTATCTATATGTTAAAATGAAAATAAAAAAGGCAAATTTATATAATATTTCGTTTCATTGTAATGGCTGCACACATTTCCCTGAACTAAGTACATTTCTGCAGCTGTTATTATGTTTAAATGAAAATGAAAGGAGGCAGTGGTATTTTATATCCTATTTTGTGTTATTGTAAATATACTGAGGGGAAATTGCTGTAGCCAAAGCCATCTGAGTTCACGCAGCATTGGTTGAGTTCAAACACCATTTATTTGGATCATTTTCAAATATTACTGTTATTGTGTCATAAAATGTAATTTTAAAAGTATTTCAGGCGAGAATGTAGTTGTTTAAAACTCAAATCTGTGGTTTATTTATAAAGACAGCGCCTATTTAAAAATGTGTTTCGCCGATCTCTGCGACAGTGAGCTCCACTCGATCAGCGGGAGCTTAGTCCTCATGTATCCGCAGAGAGCAGCCTCTCCTGGGGTAGACCTTCTGATATGTGCCGCTGGCTCTGATGTGTCTTTAGTGTTTAAACATAACATATAATTCAGCTGCGGGGTAAATCTAACAGGTTTTCTTTGGTCTGTATTCAATTTATCTATATGTTAAAATGAAAATAAAAAAGGCGAATTTATATAATATTTCGTTTCATTGTAATGGCTGTATACACATTAGTAGTTATTATTATACACTTTATGCCAAGATGATTTATGACTTTGACCTTTGACCTTTTGACAGGTTGAACTTCCGGTAACCTTATGATGGATGGGCGGAACTTTCCGACTTCAAGGGTTAACCTATGACCTTTGCAACCATCGTTCATGCGGTTTTGACAGAAAGTTTTACCCTATTGACCTAGTTAGCTCTAAATCATGGTTTTGACGGCTAGTTTAAACGTAAGATGAAAGACTCCCCACGCATCGATCATGTGCTTTTGACAGAAAGTTTTACCCTATTGACCTGTTAGTTCTAAATTATATTTTTTGACGGCTAGTTTAAACGGAAGATGAAAGACTCCTCACGCATCGATCATGTGCTTTTGACAGAAAGTTTTACCCTATTGACCTGTTAGTTTTAAATTAAAACGGTATATGAAAGACTCCCCAATCATCGATCATGTGCTTTTGACAGAAAGTTTTACCCTATTGACCGTTAGTTTGTTTGAAGTTTGTGTCAGTTAGCTTGTTTGAAGTTTGTGTCAGTTAGCTTGTTTGAAGTTTATCACAGTTATACGGTTATGTGTGTGTGTGTGTGTGTGTGTGTGTGTGTGGTTATAAGGCTTCTCCCCCCTCCCATTACATTTATGAGCGGTGTATAAATGGGGTCGGTGTGTTCTACATTTATATATATATATATATAAAACATCCTATTATTTATATAATCTAAAAAAACAATTAAAGGTTGAAAAACATTTCAGTTATATAATTTATATAATCTAAAACACATTTGAATTATTTCACATTTATATATATAAAACATTATATAATTTATATAATCTAAAACACATTTTAGTTATTTCACATTTATATATAAAACATTTTACAATTTATATAATCTAAAACACATTTTAGTTATTTCACATTTATATATAAAACATTCTATAATTTATATAATGTAAAGCGATTTAACCAAGGTTGAAAAAAACATTCTGTTCTTTTAAAAAAGGTTATAAATTAAACCGTATAAAAAAATATACTGAAACCGACTGTTTCAGATAAAACAAGATCTTTTTTTTCTTTTTCTTTTTTTAGAGAGCAGGAAAGAGATGTTTTCACATCACCTTCCTGACCTGCAAGTATTCACAGCGTCTTCGTTTGCACGCTACACTTCACTTTCTTCCGAATTTACTAACCAATCATAATATCTTCAAAGCCATTTTTAATTAAAACCAAACGTATCTCACACGGGAGTACCATGATTTTGACAGTTTTCTGACGGTTCACCTATGAATTACGGCTGGTGCGCGGCTAGCATCTCTTGTACCCCCTTTCTCTCTCTCCCTCTCTCTCCCTCTAATGCCTGTGTACACACATTCGTCTCCAAGTCTTATTTTCTTCTTTTAATGAATATAAACACATTATACATTCACAAACAATATAAAACAAAACATTTACATTAGTTTTGTTCATCACTAAAAAATATACATTTTACCAGGATCGGGGGATATATAATTGAACAGAATGAAGAATATGGTCTATTGAGGAACCCGGACGTGTCATTGACACAATTCAGTTAAATTCATTTCACATTATTTGTTGCAAGACATTTTCTGTATTATATTTAAAACCTTTTATATCCATCTTTATATCATATCTTTTTCAAAAAGCTGTTTTATTATTTATTTTAACCGTACACCTACAGTACCACCATACAATAAAATGCTGCATGCACGTACACTTTTAAGCGATCTGAATTATGACTAGCCTATAAATTTCATCATAAGCCACACGTACCTTGTTATATCACTATAATATCCACGGCGCTATACAAATTTGTATTCTGATAAACCATATAAACAAGCGGACATACGCGTGGACATATCAAGTTAAAAAGAGACTTATCTCTATTTTAAACAATATTAAATTATATATGACGGCATGTTACTAAACCGGAACATACATTTTAAACAAGTATTCATCGTTTTTATAAAACACATCGCAGTAACAGACATGTTACTAAACCAAAACAAATAATTTTATCATACATTTTTTTTTAATCATGTATTCAATCAATACTTATACAACATATACAAACACATTTTAAACATATTTTAAACAAAAACTAATCATAAACACAGCCTTCTCAAAATTACAGACATGTACAATCATGCTGATCACATATTATGGGATATTCAGACTTTTAGCCACTAATACGTTTTAGGATAATGAAAAACACCAACGTCTGAGGGGTGTCAAAATATCTCCAGTCCCCAAAAGCCACTCAGTCTCCAGTGGTTAAAGAATATGGAAATAAATAATTATATAATGACATCGGGCTACTAAAGCAATTCATTAAACAAAAAAAGGTATTCAACATTTAAGTTAATCAAACTTAAAAAACACACCATACTCTTCTTTTTTTAAAAAGATAACTTATTTTAAATGTGATAGCATAGTATATATACAATAAACATTTCTGATGATACATATAAAAAATCATCCCTTACAGTTTTAGACCGGTGAGAGATGTCCAAACATGAATGAAATATCCCCAAAATAAAATAATACGACTTATAAAATAACATAAAAATGATTAAATCATAAACAGAATCTCACAGGTCCTCGTAGTGAAATGTATGTGAGACCCGAGGGGCTGCTTCACACACACCCCGCGCAGGCGAGGGTGGAGTTCCAGACCGCATGATCTAAGTCAATGGTGTACATTATTTCAAAGCTAACATTAATGTAATGTTTTTTTAATAATCAGTACCCCCAGTACATCTGATGTCCGTTGATTCTTAATTCAACAAAATGATGATATATATTACCTAAAATATTTTATATTTTTATATAATATTATATAATAAAAAATTATTTATATCATATTATATCATATATCATATATATGATTATATTATATTAGATGCGTCATGCATTAATCACTTTAGATTCTTTAAAGTTCTTATTTTTAGCACCATCTTCAAAGTTTTCATACCATCTCTCTCTCTCTCTCTCTCCCTCACACCCACACACACACACACCCACACACACACACACACACACACACACACACACACACACACACACACACTCTCTTTCTCTCTCCCTTTCCCTCTCCCTCTCTCTCTCTCTCTCTCTCACACACACACACACACACACACACAATGAAACATGAAGCCAAAGTCTTTCTGTATGTTTTTTAAAAATAAAACTTAAAATATTGATTTTGCTTTAAATCTATGCTGAGGAGCTCATTTGTTTGTCACAGTATAGACTGTGAAGTTTAGATGAAGTTGCTTTATCTTTTAGAAGACCCTCGATCGTATTCAACCATTAAAGATGGTTCAGGAAAGACCCACGCGTCCTAGAGATGTAATTTATGTGCGTTGCTACGGTCGTAAACCTTTCACATATCCACGGTACTTTCAGACACAGAGCAGGAAAGACATTTGCAGGCCCTCTGCTTAGCCGTCCCAAAATACCTCCATTTAAAAGCAAAAATATTAAAATGACTTCCTGTACATCTAACAGGCTGTAGTTCTATTTTATATGTTTTGTATTAAAAGTACTTACTTTTGTATTTAAATCCTTATTTCAAACAATATATTTAACCGACAGTATCCCCCCAACGTGTGTTTTCCATCAGTTGTTTGCCCTTCGGCCTTATTACGTAGTGCTTTTCATTTAGCCTACTGTAAGATCCCTTTACAATAGTGTAATGAAAGTTAACTTTTCTTAAAGTTTATAGTTGTATTTTACTGTATCCCCATCCTTCTATCCTGTAGATTGTATGCGTACTGTAAAATAACAAATATACATCTTACTTAAAGTCACTAAAATAATTACACCTACAATTTGAAATGTGTTTAAACACATTGTGTGTCACTAAAGCAAGGCACACCGTCTATCGTCTTATTTTTTTAAATAACCGATGACCGTCATCGTCTCTTCATATAATTTATCCACCCGAGTGCTTTTCTCACACGAGTAGAAAACTCTTTCTCTTTTGGATGTGTTTGGCAGAAACATAATTTCTACATCAGAAATTCTTTTTAAATGTACGCTAAACTTTTCTCATTCGACAGAAATACTATTTTCAAATTATTTACCCGGCCTATAACACTCGGTGTAAATGTTCTAACCTAGAACAGAAATCATACACTTTGACTGTTTTGTAGATGCCAACAGATCATGTCAAGGGTGTTTCACTAAGAATCACAATTCACAGTTTTGTAAATCACATTTTTCTTACACCTCGAGATTCGAGGTCCGTTCACAATTTGTTTGTCGGATCCTACGTTTTTATGCGATCTTTGTGCGGCGTCATCGTAATAGGAATAAATGAAAATTAAGAAATTAAGTAACAGTTTTTTCTCTTTGAGATATTTCTTTTAGCTCAACTTTGTGTCTGTCCAAAAGTGTGATCGCATGAAGCATCGAAGCAAAAATGAAGTCTAGCTGTTTTACACTTAAAACTATTACAACTTAAACAAATCAAACGGTACACTCGTTAAAGTTTCCACACTCTTGTGAGATACATTTTATCCATAACCTTTTGTGTATTCGAGCGACCAAACCACTAAGAAAGAAAACTAACGTTTACAACGCATATAGAATTCAGAATACAATTGTTAAAGTATTTATTTTTTGTTAACTGTTGATTTGTAAATGATATTTTTATTACTCCGTTAGATTTAGTCATCGTGTTCGGATAGCCGATGACGCAAATCACATTTTGTTTTAAGACTCCTGTAAGTCCATGCCAACTCTCGCGCGGAGTGAGCGCATTCTATTCATTTAAGAAAAATGATTAAACATTTGCCCCGAACATTTTTTATTATTTTGACAAAACACAACACAATCAGTTCCTACGGCCATCTTCTTCGATTCAAATAAAGCAACATCTCCGGTGTACGCGTGTATGTGCTAAACATTTTTGCGTCTCCACTTTTCCAGATTTGTTAAATGGGCTACCGTTGTAATACAAACACATTTGAAAACTCCGACGTTCTCACTTTTGTAACGGTTAGAGAAAAATGCCGTACACACTTTTGCATTTCATAATTCAGTGATTTTAGCTGTAATGGTCACATAAGACAAAAATTGTCAATGTGTGACTCGTAAACATGTATAATTTTATTTATTTATTTTTACCAGAGATAGTCGACCGATCTGTTGACACGTTGTTTTGCAGTTTTCAGATGAAGAGTTTTCTCTGACTGCGGTCAAACATACACTGCCTGTTCATAGGAATTTTACAGCATGACAATATCGCCCCAACATCGAGAGCTCTTGTTCATATAGCCGATGACCACATTCACATTGTTTCAGCATTTGCCAATTGACATGGTCGTAAGCATTATCATCTACCGTGCGCTGAGATTTTTCTGCTTTGGCCACTTTTGACGGATTTGCTAGGGGGACTATGTCGCCTCGTTGTAACGTGATTACCTTTAAGATCCATAAGATTGCACTACATTCACCTGAAAAGGTTATAGATATAGTCTTTTATACAGGAAATGTGTATCAGAATAACAATTACCTAATAGTGAAATCCACTCTTCTAAACTATTGTGAAAACTTTTAATGTTGATCCGGCCCACCAGCCGTGTATGTTTTTCATTGTTTTTTAGATAAAGACTATTCTCAGAGTTTGGTCAAACAGACAAAACGTGAACAAAATAGAGTACAAGATGATTAAACGATTGTCAAGAGAGTGTTTAAACTGAGATTGTGATGCACTTTAGAGCTTTTTCTGGTCTACCTGTGTCACAATGACAAATAATAGCCACTACCTCGACTTTTAAAATGAGCCTTACCATCTTCTGTTATGACTCTTATACTTAATACAAACCCATCTACTACACTAAAGTTAGACATTAAAAGTCATGGATGTCATGGATGCGGTATTTTCATCGTATGCATCTCTAAACAGTACTTCAATAAATAAACCGCTGTTGATAAGTCGTTCATTTTGAGTGAGAGGCGGGATGATTTTGACCGTTTTAGTCATTCGTCGTGCTTAAGGTCTGATCCGGGAAACCGCACTACGACTGGAACTGCGCTGTCACGTCTAAATAACCGCTCTTCTTTAAGAAAACCGCGAGACGAGCAGTTTCTGACAGCTATGAATTCACTTCATTTTTTTTTTCACCACCACAAATATTTTGTTTAGCATACATATTAGTTTTAGTCAGTTACATAGGTGTCACGCATGAAGTTTATAGTTATTTTAAATAATTATGATAGAGTTACAGGTTTAGGTTAGCGGGGTGCCTGTAAGCGGCATCGGAGACGACGGTGTTACTCAAACAGCCCATAGCGTTATCTTTTAACAAACTATCGTATTGCGCGTTTCTAAGACAAAATCTGTAACAGCGTTCATTAATATGTTGAAATGAAAGTAAAAATACAAAACTTTATAATGAGCGTGAGTTCAATATAGCCTAACACCCATAGACAAATGTTTGTTCTAACGCTTTCGCACTAAAATTGCGAGATTTCCTGACTTTGCCGTGTTTAATGGATGCTAGATCTCATCACGCCGCAGCGAATTGTAAACCACACACTTCCTCATCGCATTACGCTAAGAAACTGCACATGGTTAAAGCTATTACACCATAAACTGTCTAAAGTTGTTAATGTACAAGCACAGTAAACTATTTCTACAAAAAATATCATTGCACTACTGTTTTTGCATATAATACATCATTCAACAATACTTTTGCACACTCATTCAACTATTTATTACCAGCCGTTCTCACGTTCCTGCTGTTCATAATGTATATATAATCCTTCATTGCTCCGTTCATAATGTACATACGATCCCTACATTGCATTCATATTTATATTCTGTACTCTGATCAATATCGTATATAGCAACTACGCTGTATAGTCTGTACATCATAGCTTTACTTACTCTGCACTTTTATGTATACAAAACACTATATTCTTGCACTTCTGGTTAGATGCTAACTGCATTTCATTAGCTCTGTACTTGTACTCTGCATAATGACAATAAAGTTGAATGTAATCTAAACAAGTACAATCGTACGCTTCCAGGACTCTGCTCATTCTTTCTGTTTCAATTTGTTTAAACGGACTTTCGCATTCTTATCTTATTTTCACCAACTAAGCGTTATTCCTAGGCCTCGCGGATTGTTTTCTAGTTTTGGCCCTCAAATTCTTTGTTCATACGTAGCGATATCTCTGTGAATTTGCTTGATTTCATAAAATATCTTTTACGCTATATCATTATCCTATCCTAGTTTATATCAGATACAAGTTTGTTTCTTCATATTTCTCGCACATCTACTCCCGTCCATTCTACCCCCGTTAGAGTATCCGCAACAGTATACTCATTGTAATGTGCTAAATCATTAAAATCCAAAAAATGAACTCTGAGAAAGAATATCCGGTGAAAGGATTCAAACTTTTATTTCAACAAAACAGTGTTGAATTTACAATGAAGTAATGAAGAAAGTGATCAAATTGTTTTTACAAACAATAGGGATGACATGACAAGTTATCTAGCCAGAAAAGAAAATCTCGGCAGGCCCTCAAGTTTTGTTCTACTATGAAATCGACGACGGTTTCAATAATTTCAGGTATGGCGAAGCCATAATGTTTAGCGACTAACATCACACACAAATCCGTTATGCACGTACACAGACAGAGAGTCTCGTTAATGTACATCTCGCCGCTACATTCGGCCGTCACATACAGAATTTTTCTGGTCGTTACACAAATCGGCGCCTTGCTGGTCGTATACAAGCTTGTCAAATCGGGCCACGGGTTATTTTTCAGACTTCTTACAACGTCCATTTCTTTCTTGAGATTTGTTACGCGCTTGGAATCCGTCGGACAATCATGATTCGGATCAGACGCATCGTCTATGATTTTACGCATCAGATCAATCATTTGCTCTCTGTAACATTGTTTAAACATAGAGTCTATGTTGGCTTTTACAGGACACATCTTTCCTTCGTCACAGCCGCACTCCACTCGATCATCCGCAGCAGCGCTGGTAGTGGCGGACATCCTTTTCAGATTTTGTTCCAAGAAGTAAACCAAGCGTTTTAAAATCCACTACGATCCAGTGTTTTTTTTTTTTTTTTAATGGTTCAGATCCGTCGAAGCCTTATTATTTGAAAATTTGAGAGTGCGTCAGTTTCAGACAAAGACGATTCTGTCAGTCCAGGTAGATACTGATAGATACTCCATCGACCACGCTGTAAAACCCTTGTTCGCGGATCATAAGAAAACCTGCGATAACTGCAGAGTTTATGAGGTCAGCCGCTCACAGGGGATAAAGACTAGCCGTAGTCATGAGGAAGTAGCGGTGGATCTTCTGTACATTCTACCAAAAAATAGGTTGTGGGTGTTGCGCTCAAAAAGCGGAGGAGGGTGAAGGGCTGTGGTTAGGGGTTTGACTTACGAGAAATATGGAGAAACAAACTTGTATCTGATATAAACTAGGATAGGATAATGATATAGCGTAAAAGATATTTTATGAAATCAAGCAAATTCACAGAGATATCGCTACGTATGAACAAAGAATTTGAGGGCCAAAACTAGAAAACAATCCGCGAGGCCTAGGAATAACGCTTAGTTGGTGAAAATAAGATAAGAATGCGAAAGTCCGTTTAAACAAATTGAAACAGAAAGAATGAGCAGAGTCCTGGAAGCGTACGATTGTACTTGTTTAGATTACATTCAACTTTATTGTCATTATGCAGAGTACAAGTACAGAGCTAATGAAATGCAGTTAGCATCTAACCAGAAGTGCAAGAATATAGTGTTTTGTATACATAAAAGTGCAGAGTAAGTAAAGCTATGATGTACAGACTATACAGCGTAGTTGCTATATACGATATTGATCAGAGTACAGAATATAAATATGAATGCAATGTAGGGATCGTATGTACATTATGAACGGAGCAATGAAGGATTATATATACATTATGAACAGCAGGAACGTGAGAACGGCTGGTAATAAATAGTTGAATGAGTGTGCAAAAGTATTGTTGAATGATGTATTATATGCAAAAACAGTAGTGCAATGATATTTTTTGTAGAAATAGTTTACTGTGCTTGTACATTAACAACTTTAGACAGTTTATGGTGTAATAGCTTTAACCATGTGCAGTTTCTTAGCGTAATGCGATGAGGAAGTGTGTGGTTTACAATTCGCTGCGGCGTGATGAGATCTAGCATCCATTAAACACGGCAAAGTCAGGAAATCTCGCAATTTTAGTGCGAAAGCGTTAGAACAAACATTTGTCTATGGGTGTTAGGCTATATTGAACTCACGCTCATTATAAAGTTTTGTATTTTTACTTTCATTTCAACATATTAATGAACGCTGTTACAGATTTTGTCTTAGAAACGCGCAATACGATAGTTTGTTAAAAGATAACGCTATGGGCTGTTTGAGTAACACCGTCGTCTCCGATGCCGCTTACAGGCACCCCGCTAACCTAAACCTGTAACTCTATCATAATTATTTAAAATAACTATAAACTTCATGCGTGACACCTATGTAACTGACTAAAACTAATATGTATGCTAAACAAAATATTTGTGGTGGTGAAAAAAAAAATGAAGTGAATTCATAGCTGTCAGAAACTGCTCGTCTCGCGGTTTTCTTAAAGAAGAGCGGTTATTTAGACGTGACAGCGCAGTTCCAGTCGTAGTGCGGTTTCCCGGATCAGACCTTAAGCACGACGAATGACTAAAACGGTCAAAATCATCCCGCCTCTCACTCAAAATGAACGACTTATCAACAGCGGTTTATTTATTGAAGTACTGTTTAGAGATGCATACGATGAAAATACCGCATCCATGACATCCATGACTTTTAATGTCTAACTTTAGTGTAGTAGATGGGTTTGTATTAAGTATAAGAGTCATAACAGAAGATGGTAAGGCTCATTTTAAAAGTCGAGGTAGTGGCTATTATTTGTCATTGTGACACAGGTAGACCAGAAAAAGCTCTAAAGTGCATCACAATCTCAGTTTAAACACTCTCTTGACAATCGTTTAATCATCTTGTACTCTATTTTGTTCACGTTTTGTCTGTTTGACCAAACTCTGAGAATAGTCTTTATCTAAAAAACAATGAAAAACATACACGGCTGGTGGGCCGGATCAACATTAAAAGTTTTCACAATAGTTTAGAAGAGTGGATTTCACTATTAGGTAATTGTTATTCTGATACACATTTCCTGTATAAAAGACTATATCTATAACCTTTTCAGGTGAATGTAGTGCAATCTTATGGATCTTAAAGGTAATCACGTTACAACGAGGCGACATAGTCCCCCTAGCAAATCCGTCAAAAGTGGCCAAAGCAGAAAAATCTCAGCGCATGGTAGATGATAATGCTTACGACCATGTCAATTGGCAAATGCTGAAACAATGTGAATGTGGTCATCGGCTATATGAACAAGAGCTCTCGATGTTGGGGCGATATTGTCATGCTGTAAAATTCCTATGAACAGGCAGTGTATGTTTGACCGCAGTCAGAGAAAACTCTTCATCTGAAAACTGCAAAACAACGTGTCAACAGATCGGTCGACTATCTCTGGTAAAAATAAATAAATAAAATTATACATGTTTACGAGTCACACATTGACAATTTTTGTCTTATGTGACCATTACAGCTAAAATCACTGAATTATGAAATGCAAAAGTGTGTACGGCATTTTTCTCTAACCGTTACAAAAGTGAGAACGTCGGAGTTTTCAAATGTGTTTGTATTACAACGGTAGCCCATTTAACAAATCTGGAAAAGTGGAGACGCAAAAATGTTTAGCACATACACGCGTACACCGGAGATGTTGCTTTATTTGAATCGAAGAAGATGGCCGTAGGAACTGATTGTGTTGTGTTTTGTCAAAATAATAAAAAATGTTCGGGGCAAATGTTTAATCATTTTTCTTAAATGAATAGAATGCGCTCACTCCGCGCGAGAGTTGGCATGGACTTACAGGAGTCTTAAAACAAAATGTGATTTGCGTCATCGGCTATCCGAACACGATGACTAAATCTAACGGAGTAATAAAAATATCATTTACAAATCAACAGTTAACAAAAAATAAATACTTTAACAATTGTATTCTGAATTCTATATGCGTTGTAAACGTTAGTTTTCTTTCTTAGTGGTTTGGTCGCTCGAATACACAAAAGGTTATGGATAAAATGTATCTCACAAGAGTGTGGAAACTTTAACGAGTGTACCGTTTGATTTGTTTAAGTTGTAATAGTTTTAAGTGTAAAACAGCTAGACTTCATTTTTGCTTCGATGCTTCATGCGATCACACTTTTGGACAGACACAAAGTTGAGCTAAAAGAAATATCTCAAAGAGAAAAAACTGTTACTTAATTTCTTAATTTTCATTTATTCCTATTACGATGACGCCGCACAAAGATCGCATAAAAACGTAGGATCCGACAAACAAATTGTGAACGGACCTCGAATCTCGAGGTGTAAGAAAAATGTGATTTACAAAACTGTGAATTGTGATTCTTAGTGAAACACCCTTGACATGATCTGTTGGCATCTACAAAACAGTCAAAGTGTATGATTTCTGTTCTAGGTTAGAACATTTACACCGAGTGTTATAGGCCGGGTAAATAATTTGAAAATAGTATTTCTGTCGAATGAGAAAAGTTTAGCGTACATTTAAAAAGAATTTCTGATGTAGAAATTATGTTTCTGCCAAACACATCCAAAAGAGAAAGAGTTTTCTACTCGTGTGAGAAAAGCACTCGGGTGGATAAATTATATGAAGAGACGATGACGGTCATCGGTTATTTAAAAAAATAAGACGATAGACGGTGTGCCTTGCTTTAGTGACACACAATGTGTTTAAACACATTTCAAATTGTAGGTGTAATTATTTTAGTGACTTTAAGTAAGATGTATATTTGTTATTTTACAGTACGCATACAATCTACAGGATAGAAGGATGGGGATACAGTAAAATACAACTATAAACTTTAAGAAAAGTTAACTTTCATTACACTATTGTAAAGGGATCTTACAGTAGGCTAAATGAAAAGCACTACGTAATAAGGCCGAAGGGCAAACAACTGATGGAAAACACACGTTGGGGGGATACTGTCGGTTAAATATATTGTTTGAAATAAGGATTTAAATACAAAAGTAAGTACTTTTAATACAAAACATATAAAATAGAACTACAGCCTGTTAGATGTACAGGAAGTCATTTTAATATTTTTGCTTTTAAATGGAGGTATTTTGGGACGGCTAAGCAGAGGGCCTGCAAATGTCTTTCCTGCTCTGTGTCTGAAAGTACCGTGGATATGTGAAAGGTTTACGACCGTAGCAACGCACATAAATTACATCTCTAGGACGCGTGGGTCTTTCCTGAACCATCTTTAATGGTTGAATACGATCGAGGGTCTTCTAAAAGATAAAGCAACTTCATCTAAACTTCACAGTCTATACTGTGACAAACAAATGAGCTCCTCAGCATAGATTTAAAGCAAAATCAATATTTTAAGTTTTATTTTTAAAAAACATACAGAAAGACTTTGGCTTCATGTTTCATTGTGTGTGTGTGTGTGTGTGTGTGTGAGAGAGAGAGAGAGAGAGAGGGAGAGGGAAAGGGAGAGAGAAAGAGAGTGTGTGTGTGTGTGTGTGTGTGTGTGTGTGTGTGTGTGTGTGTGTGTGTGTGTGTGTGTGTGTGTGGGTGTGTGTGTGTGTGGGTGTGAGGGAGAGAGAGAGAGAGAGAGATGGTATGAAAACTTTGAAGATGGTGCTAAAAATAAGAACTTTAAAGAATCTAAAGTGATTAATGCATGACGCATCTAATATAATATAATCATATATATGATATATGATATAATATGATATAAATAATTTTTTATTATATAATATTATATAAAAATATAAAATATTTTAGGTAATATATATCATCATTTTGTTGAATTAAGAATCAACGGACATCAGATGTACTGGGGGTACTGATTATTAAAAAAACATTACATTAATGTTAGCTTTGAAATAATGTACACCATTGACTTAGATCATGCGGTCTGGAACTCCACCCTCGCCTGCGCGGGGTGTGTGTGAAGCAGCCCCTCGGGTCTCACATACATTTCACTACGAGGACCTGTGAGATTCTGTTTATGATTTAATCATTTTTATGTTATTTTATAAGTCGTATTATTTTATTTTGGGGATATTTCATTCATGTTTGGACATCTCTCACCGGTCTAAAACTGTAAGGGATGATTTTTTATATGTATCATCAGAAATGTTTATTGTATATATACTATGCTATCACATTTAAAATAAGTTATCTTTTTAAAAAAAGAAGAGTATGGTGTGTTTTTTAAGTTTGATTAACTTAAATGTTGAATACCTTTTTTTGTTTAATGAATTGCTTTAGTAGCCCGATGTCATTATATAATTATTTATTTCCATATTCTTTAACCACTGGAGACTGAGTGGCTTTTGGGGACTGGAGATATTTTGACACCCCTCAGACGTTGGTGTTTTTCATTATCCTAAAACGTATTAGTGGCTAAAAGTCTGAATATCCCATAATATGTGATCAGCATGATTGTACATGTCTGTAATTTTGAGAAGGCTGTGTTTATGATTAGTTTTTGTTTAAAATATGTTTAAAATGTGTTTGTATATGTTGTATAAGTATTGATTGAATACATGATTAAAAAAAAATGTATGATAAAATTATTTGTTTTGGTTTAGTAACATGTCTGTTACTGCGATGTGTTTTATAAAAACGATGAATACTTGTTTAAAATGTATGTTCCGGTTTAGTAACATGCCGTCATATATAATTTAATATTGTTTAAAATAGAGATAAGTCTCTTTTTAACTTGATATTAACACGCGTATGTCCGCTTGTTTATATGGTTTATCAGAATACAAATTTGTATAGCGCCGTGGATATTATAGTGATATAACAAGGTACGTGTGGCTTATGATGAAATTTATAGGCTAGTCATAATTCAGATCGCTTAAAAGTGTACGTGCATGCAGCATTTTATTGTATGGTGGTACTGTAGGTGTACGGTTAAAATAAATAATAAAACAGCTTTTTGAAAAAGATATGATATAAAGATGGATATAAAAGGTTTTAAATATAATACAGAAAATGTCTTGCAACAAATAATGTGAAATGAATTTAACTGAATTGTGTCAATGACACGTCCGGGTTCCTCAATAGACCATATTCTTCATTCTGTTCAATTATATATTTTTTCCCCGATCCTGGTAAAATGTATATTTTTAGTGATGAACAAAACTAATGTAAATGTTTTGTTTTATATACATTAAAAGAAGAAAATAAGACTTGGAGACGAATGTGTGTACACAGGCATCAGAGGGAGAGAGAGAGAGAGAGAGGGGTACGAGAGATGCTAGCCGCGCACCAAACGTAATTCATAGGTGAACCGTCAGAAAACTGTCAAAATCATGGTACTCCCGCATGAGATACGTTTGGTTTTAATTAAAAAATGGCTTTGAAGATATTATGATTGGTTAGTAAATTCCGACGAGTGTGCACTGCGGCGTGCAAACGCAGACAGTGGGGACACAGAGGGTCAGGATCAAAGGTGTGTGAAAACATCTCTTTTCTGCTCTCTAAAAAAAAAAAAAAGATCTTGTTTTATCTGAAACAGTCGGTTTCAGTATATTTTTTATACAGTTTAATTTATAACCTTTTTTAAAAGAACGGAATGTTTTTTCAACCTTAGTTAAATTGTTTTTAGATTATGTATATTATATAAACTATCTAATGTTATATATATATATATATATATATATATATATATATATATATATATATATATATATATATAAATGTGAAATAATTAAAATGTGTTTTCAACCTTAGTTCAATTGTTTTAAGATTATATAAATTATATAAACTATATAATGTTTTATATATAATGTTTTATATATATAAATGTGAAATAATTAAAATGTGTTTTAGATTATATAAATTATATGATGTTTATATATATATAAATGTGAAATAATTAAAATGTGTTTTCAACCTTTAATTATTTTTTAGAATTATAGAAAATATAGAATGTATATATATATATATATATATATATATATATATATATATATATATATATAAAATGTAGAACACACCGACCCCATTTATACACCGCTCATAAATGTAATGGGAGGGGGAAGAGCCGTATAACCACACACATAACCGTATAACTGTGATAAACTTCAAACAAGCTAACTGACACAAACTTCAAACAAGTTATCTGGCACAGACTTCAAACAAGCTAACTGACAAAAAACTTCAAACAAGTTATCTGGCACAAACTTCAAACAACCTAACTGACACAAACTTCAAACAACCTAACTAACACAAACTTCAAACAAACTAACTGACACAAAGATCAAACAACCTAACTAACACAAAGTTCAAACAGCTTCTGTCAAAACCGCATGATCGATGCGTGGGGAGTCTTTCATGTTCCGTTTAAACTAGCCGTCAAAAAATATAATTTAGAACTAACAGGTCAATAGGGTAAAACTTTCTGTCAAAAGCACATGATCGATGCGTGGGGAGTCTTTCATCTTACGTTTAAACTAGCCGTCAAAACCATGATTTAGAGCTAACTAGGTCAATAGGGTAAAACTTTCTGTCAAAACCGCATGATCGATGGTTGTAAAGGTAATAGGTTAACCCTTGAAGTCGGAAAGTTCCGCCCATCCATCATAAGGTTACCGGAAGTTCAACCTGTCAAAAGGTCAAAGGTCAAAGTCATAAATCATCTTGGCATAAAGTGTATAATAATAACTACTCACATTTCCCTGAATCACATTTCCCGCTGCTGTTTATAGATTTACCGGACTTGCGTCGTCGCGGACATCACACTCCCCAGAGGAATGCACAAAGTCTGAACCAACTACCGAGGATGCACGTCCAAAATCAGCATACTTTTTTTTTTTTTTTTTTTTTAATCAGCGGTACTTTGTATTGAGAAACGCGCGCAGACCTACGTCACCAGTCTATTTGCCTAATCTCCCCGGTACTTTACACCGCGGTGGAAACACAGAAAGCAACAGGTCTGGGGGGAAAAAAGTTCCTGGGAAAAAAAGTTCCTGGTACAAATGTTCCGGGTAATTTCAGTGGAAACGCGGCATAAGTTCATGAGGTGTATCACATGAGTTAAGAAATAACCAGTCAGTAGTCTCCAGCTCACATTTCATCTCCTCCATACAGTCCTTATTCCAGATCTTAATTTCCTTAATCACAGTCTTTTCCCGTCTCAGCTTAGCCCTGTAACATGGAAGTAGGTGGACGACATTATGATCAGATTTCCCCAAGGCAGGCCTGCAGATGGATTTATAGGTGTCTAGTATGTTGCCATAGCACTTATCTAGGGTACGTGCCAGGCGGGTAGGACAGTCCACATATTGATGTAAAGTGGGTAGATGATCAGACAGGTCACAGGAATTAAAGTCCCCGAGTAACAAGACGGGTTGACTGACTGCACGGGACAGGGCGGTGTTGTAGCTCTCTGCTATCCTGGCTGCAGCTCCCACAAAATCCGGCCCAGGTACATAGGCCAATATGATAGTGATCTGTCCAAACTCCCTCTGGAGGTAAAAGGGGCGAAATGAGACAACCAAGATTTCGTAGTCATGTGTACACACACGTTCCCGGACGGTATACTGAGTAGCCCAGCGTGTGTCCATATAGACACACAAACCACCACCAATAGATTTCCGAGACGAATTAATGTCTCTATCAGCCCGAATAAGTATATAACCCGGCAAGTTGGGGTCTGACATCTCCTCTTTCAACCAGCTTTCCGTAAAACAGATGAGATTACTCTGTCGGAACTCATTATCATATTGTACTTTAGCGATCAGTTCATTCATCTTGTTGCTCAAAGAGCGAACATTAGAGAAAGTTATTACCGGTAGGGGATGTCTGCTGCCGCGCTTCCTCAGTCTTTCTCTCACTCCTTCTCTTGATCCTCTTTTCTTTATTTTAGTCCCTTTTCGCGTTCCGATGTTTTTGAGTTGCGGATACTTAACCAGCAGCTCCAGACCAGAGTCCTCCAGTCTGATTGTGTATCTGAGTGACAACAGCTGGTCCCGCGTATAGGTAAGGATTCCGGCGTTTCCATATAAACTCCATACTTCGGCGATTAAACCACTGAGAAGGCACACAGCCAGCCAAAGTAACATGCAAACCCTGAACTTCATTTTGCCACAAAGAGAATGCAGGCTCAATCACTTAAAACAAAACCCCAAAAAAAAAAAAAAATCACAGAACACGAGACAGACAGATGAGACACTGGGTCAGCAGCAGAGCCGCGCCCCTCAGGACATTGGCTCTCCAGGATGTAGTTTGGAGACCCCTGTCCTACAGAGTTGTTGCTTTGCACATGCTTTTTGATCATTACAAATAATAATGTAAATTTATTTTCTTAGAATAGGAGATATTCTGTCTCTCGCATCACAAACATTATCAGTAGTTAAGTTATGTGGTCTTGAAGAGGACCCTTTTTTCTCTCATTTGGACTCTGACTTGACTTGGACTCGAAACTTTTGGACTTGGACTTGACTTGGACTCGAACCTCTTTGGACTCGGTCTTGACTCGGTCTCGACTAGTCCTGGACTTGGACTTGACTTGGACTCGACAAAGCTGGACTTGACTACAGCTCTAGCTCTCGCTCTGATCAGTGAATGTCTGTTGTGCTCTCAGTGCTCTGCTATACAGGAGCATGCGCTCTTCCGGGGAGAAGTGCCCTTAGGACCCATATAAGGAAATTCTGCTCCATCTAACGTCACACAGAGCCATACTCGAAAAAACTTTCCGAAACTTGTGACAAACCGGAAGAGGTATTTTTGGATCAAAAATATTCCTCCAAATGTACAACTTAATTTTTGAAACTTTGTCCGTGTTTAGCATGGGAATCCAACTCTTTAACAGTGTAAAAAACTCAGTATGCATGAAATAGCATTTCACCCCCCCTTTAAGGAAATTGATACAGTCCGCTTCCAGTCATCCGACTGGAATGTTTTCAGAAATATTAAAACAATTTTCAGTCTATCTAGACTATGAAATACTGGCTGACAGGGTGCTGTTTTTAATTATGCCTTTACATAGTACTTGGGTCCTTGTTAACAAAATAAAGTTTTTTTAGTACATGTTAATGTCATTTAAGGGAGTCTTGAGCGAGTGGATCTGATTAAAAGCTACATATGGTGGCCGAACTGCAGCATGCTTGAGCAACCCAATTGGTGAACGGGACTCATAAATGGCAGCTTTACAAGAGTATATTGCATAAATGATAGAGAGCATTAAAGTAAGCTGTTTTGTTTCCAACATGCACTTACTTAAGACCATCTTATTTAACTCATGTAAAGTTACATCTTTGGGACATGTCTATGGATTACATGAGTCTCCTTGAATCTCTATTTCTCAATGCCAAGCTTAAACTACATGTCAGTTCATGTAAAGCATTCCATTTGTGCATTATTGGATAATGTTAAAGTAGAACAATTAAAGTAAATCAAGATATTTTATTGACAAATTGAGTGCTGCAGTTTGTAAAAATGTGCATTCTTAAAGGCCACATCTGTATCATCCAAGACCCAAAGAAATCCAAGGAAACTGTTATTTATTTTTTTATTAAAAAGTTGTGTACTATATTCCATAAATTGAGCAAAATAAACTGGTCACTGTGTATCTGATGAATTTTCCTGATTGTTCTCCCCTCTTCAGCTATGGTGGTCATTATGAGTGGAATAAAGCAGTCACTTGCATCCACAATGTGTTCAGTCAACACAGATGGCTCGAGCACTACTGTGACATTGTCATTCGTGATTTTAACAATGATGAGTGCACCTGCAAGATCACATTCGTCAAAGTATGTTTTAGTTGTTTTTGTATTTCTTCACTTAATCTAATTATTGAGTCATTATTTACTCACTCTGGTGATGTTTCAATGCTGTATGACCTTCTTTCTTTCTCAGACCACAAAAGGTGCTTGCACTCCATGTCATGGAAGTTAATAGTGACCAGCTTCAAGCGTTAGCTTAAAAAGTATCAGAATAATCGCATACAACTTGTGCCATAAGTGTTGAGCATTTGATAGGATTTGGTTGTAGGCCTGGGCTGTTGGTCCATTGTACGTGACTAAATGTTCATATTAGCAAAGTGCACAGCTTTGAGTAATCTAGATTTATCTAAAAAAAGAAAAGAAAAAAGAAAACATGACACCCAGAAAACCCCCCAAAGCATTTAAGTTTGTGAAAATAAGTTTACTTTCTTCTCAAAGGTAAATAGCTCCATACTAGAATTCTGGCTCTGTTGACAAATGTGAATGTGAGATCTTTGCTGTTCGGCCAAGGTCAGGATTTTTTCTAAATTAGTTTGAAATGTTTGCTAAAGAATCAATATAAATTACATTTAGGTTAATATATTTGTATATTTATAATTTTTTTAACCAAACCTTTGATCCTTCAGAACACTTGTAAAAACACACATTTGATCTCACATTTGATTTTAACAATGCATTATTACTGTAAATGTTGAAATTAACATTAACTAAAATTAACTAAATTAATAAATGTAGAAGTATTGTTAATGCTTAGATTGTGAACTAAAGTAGTTAAATAATGTTAACTAATGAACCGTATTATAAAGTGATACTGATTTTACTAAAAGACCTATTTATGTTTAAAAATAGTGATGCTGCCTTCTGTCTGAAGTCATTATTACCCATCTAATTTGTCTCTGAATCTCAGGTGAAGCCCAGATCTCACATCCCAGCTAAGATTTCTATACAGTGTTGTTCACTCACTTCACAGAAAATAATTTAGTTGAGTTATACTGGTAGTAAAAAACAAAGTGCTGCACATATTATTGGTGCATAAATGCTGCTTTTAATCACTTAATTAGAAGCATCACAATTAATAAATTCTTATTTGTTATAGAGACTGTTGAACAGACATTCAGAAGGTTTTATTTTTTATGCAAAGTATTGAAAATCTAAAGTACTGCCATTTTTACAACACTAATCATCGTGTCATCGGTGTCATCGGGTAATGAGAAGTTCTACATACACTTGTGGCCTTCATGCGCACTTAAACACTCAATACAGGAAATATATTTAAGCAGACAAGTGGTCAAGTGCAAAGACTGCAAGTGTGGATATATAGCCCACTCTCTGCC
The DNA here is from genome assembly GCF_003368295.1 of Carassius auratus. Taxonomy (NCBI): domain Eukaryota; kingdom Metazoa; phylum Chordata; class Actinopteri; order Cypriniformes; family Cyprinidae; genus Carassius; species Carassius auratus. The sequence continues at coordinate 4,434,627 of NC_039298.1, read as the reverse complement.
TGCTCACCACTGCTGTAAAGTAAGAACTGATGTGTTGTTGTGGAGCTGATCAGGTGCAAGTGACATCACAATGTGGAGGCAGTAAAAGAGTTGTTTGGCAGTGCCAATATTTGTGGAGGACACTGTAAAACCAAGAATCATTCTACAATTAAGACTAGATTTCCAGCTTTACATTAAATCTTCACACGTGTATATAAATCTAATGTAATTCTCATTTGTCCAGTCGCGTTACTAGGGTGACGAAAACAGCAAGAATGAAGTGCACGGCACAGTCCTTGACCATGCTGGTAGAGTGCGTCACCGCTTCGGGGGATCATGGCATGAAGGCATCTTCTGTAATACTCTTTCCAACCCACAATGCATTTGGAAGCCCAGTAAGTGACCATGCACACAATAGTCTTAACTAATTTACATTGTTTAGATAGATGTTGAATTGAATTGTTGTTATCATAATTCAAAGATCCTCAACCAGATGATTACTGTGACTACTATGGCTTCTCCCAATATGCCAGAGAGCTGAATGAAATGACACCTGATATAAAGGATAAATTGCCCCCGACAGACACTCGTTTCCGTCCAGACCAAAGGTATGTGGCAACAGCCACTAATTAGAGATGAAACAATCTTACCTTTTGCACTGTAATTTGTACTTTCAAAACATTGGTCGGAACAAAACCCATCAAATTAATTATTTATTTAAAGCAAATGTTACATTGATTTTGTCACTGAATCAAACTATTAGTTTGTAAGATGCTCTGAACACAGACAACGTATATCTACTCCTAAAGTTAATGCTAAAGCATCATTTCCCTGTAAATAATTTTTAAACATTGGTGTCAGCATCACCTTTCTCTAACAGTTCTCTAACTAATTTGTTTTGCAGGTTTACAATACTTTACAATATTATATACTTAAAGAGAAACTCCACCCTAAAATGCTAATTCTTTCCTCATGTCATCACCATGACTTTGTTTCTACTCAGCATGTTGTGAAACTTGTGTGAGACAGCATGTGGATGAGAAAAAATAAGACAATTTGCATTTTTGGGTGGAGTATACCTATAAGGTTTTATTCATTATAGTTGGTATCCTCATTTCAGTTATCAAAGCTTGGTTATTTGCCATTTTGGTCAAATTTACCTGAATGTCATTGTTTTCATTCATATAAAATAGCAAGTGAAGATATTGATGTATTTGAGTTAGCTATTTTTTTTTTTTTTTTTACTTGTAGGCTTCTCGAAGATGGCAAAGTGGCAGAAGCCGACAAACGTAAGGATGAAATAGAGGAGAAACAACGTGAAAGACGTAAGGAAATGACCAAGATGGGTGAAGAGCATGTTCCACGTTTCTTTATGTGAGTCCCAATATTTATTCTATATTTCTGTTTCTAAAATCTGCTGGTAATCTGAAGAAAATACATCCTCAGATGTATAATCAAATATGTCAGAGGACTACATACAGGTCCATCTCAATAAATTAGAATGTTGTGGAAAAGTTAATTTCAGTAATTCAACAAAAATTTTGAAACTTGTGTATTAAATTCAATGCACAGAAACTGAAGTAGTTTAAGTCTTTGCTTATTTTAATTGTGATGATTAAGGCTCACAATAGGGCTGCACGATAAATCGCATGCGATTCACAGGGAGTGTAAGCCACAAACATTCATTGCCAAAGAAGGCAGCTGTTCACAGAGTGCTGTATCTAAGCATATTAACAACCAACCAAGAGAACCGCAGCCTTATGAGGATTGTCAAGCCAAATTGCGCTTTGCTTCTTATTTCTGTACTTTTCTCTGATTTTTCTTAGATTTTTACTTCAGCAGATCAGCACAGTGCTCAAACAACAGATTTTTGGCACAAACGCTAAAACTAAAAACATTGGGACTGGAATAATACTACAAAAAGAAGACTTTGTCTCCCACTGCTAACAGCTTACATTTCTGTGACGGGATAACAACTGCCTACATTCAAACAAAAGAGAGAGAAAATGCCTCCTGTTGGATCTACTTGTTGCATGAACTGCTGAAAACTTCTACAAAGGATTGTGATTCTTGAAACAAAGTTACTTTCTGGACTTCCAAAACAGACGGAACACTCAGCAGACCGTCGTCATGGACCCTCTCAGCATACAGCCGGTGAGTTCCATGAATCTTCTGAATCTCAACAGTTTATACCAAGTGTAGAGGAACAAGCCAAAACTGATCGCCACACTAATCGATGGCACAGACAGGGAGCGAGACCCAAAGGAACACGAGACATCAGATTGTCACGAGTTTCTCGTATTGCTGCCATTGCTTCCCAGATTCGACTATGACAAGGCTTGTAAATACTGGTATTCTACCACCCCCTATACATCTGGAGAACAGATTTGAAGCATTAATAAATGTGGGTGAGGAATCCCCAAATGTATTTAAACATGGATCTGATCAGCCAGCAGCTAACACTGCTACTAACAGGCGCTCAAGGACGAGCAGACAGCAGCATTCAGCTCAGAGCGCAGCCGAGCCAAGGACTCTGATAGTGGGTGACTCTGTTATCAGAAACATCCATAGCAGGACTACAACAACATGCTGCCTTCCTCAAGCAACGGTCTCTGATGTGAACAAGGAACTTCAGAACATTCTGATGAAGCACAAGACTGCAAATAAAATCATCATCCATGTGGGAAAGAATGATATTCGGAAAGAGCATTTAGAACTCCTTAAGAAGGACTTCATTGAACTCTTTGAAACACTTCAAAGACTCAAAGTTCAGTCGTTCATCAGTGGACAACTCCCAGCAAGGCGAACAAATATGTTTTCACGGTTGCTGGGGCTCAACACATGGCTACAAAGATCTTGTAATACAAAAGGAGTCAATTTCATCGACAACTTTGAAATTCTTTTCTGGGGCCATAGACAATTGTTTAAACCAGATGGCCTCCACCCAAACAAACTTGGTGCAAGAGTGTTTAAGGACAATATCTACTTCTCCCTTCGTCATCCTTCAGCAGAGTGTGTCAATCCATTCAGCACACACACACCGGGTCCATGTCATCATGTGGTTGACATATCCCACAAGGACACTGATAACACCACGCAGCCAAAACAAGCACTGCTGATAGACACTATCCCTGCTGAGCCCTGCCCACAGAGCTCCTCACAGACTGACTGTGATCTATCAAAACAACTACAAGAGTCACCAACCCAAGGGCGATTTTCTGGAAAACAGCCAGGGAAGCCAGGACAACACATCACAGCCACCGGAAACACCAGAGACACAGCCCATCTCACCAGACACATTATCCCTCTCTGCTTCTCACAGATAATGGAGGAATTGGTGTATGTTGGGACTAAACTCTCCCACTCATTCTCTGCTAGCCCGCAGATATCAACAAAAAAATGGCGGGCCCCCCAACCACCAAAGCCTGTGTGCCCTGTTCCTATATGATCTCTCCGACCGCTGCCACAACGCCAGGGCCCAAACCCTCTATCTGCTGAAGGTGAACCAAAAACAACTGATAGCAGCTCTCAGTGATATGTGTCGGGTCCCCGCTATAATAGCAGCAACATTCACAATTGCTTACAGACCAAGCGGGAACCCAGTGTGCCTGTAGCTTTCTCTATTTCAGTTTAATCACGTGATAGAAAGTCTAAGGCCTTCTCAAGCCGAAGGGCAAACTCATCTAATCTGCGGCCTATTATGCATCAAACTAAGATTGATATAAAGACACCAATCACTGCCATCAAGTTAGCACTTTTAAACATTCGCTCACTAAAAAATAAATCATTTCTAATCAATGGGTCTCATTCATGAAACATTCGTAAATATACGAGTAAATATCTGAGTGATTTGCGCGTAAATAGAACTTCCCGAAAACTCTTCTCCTGATTCACAAAAACTTCGTAAACGTCAGATGTGATAGTGAAATGTGTGTGTGTGTTAATGAATTCCAATCAGTCGTAAATGGGTCGCACGTGCACGCTCACTCTCAATTACCATAAATCCTGCCTATTAAATCCGACTTACAACTACATATGAGCATCATATTATGACACCAAACGAAGGATTTCAACATGTCCTCTCAAAAGCGACTGAAAAAGAAACATTTCTCAGCTGCGGAAATTGAAGTTTTATTATCAGAAGTTCATTCAAAACGCCACATTTTATTTTCAAGCGTACTAGTGGCGTATCAGGTCCTAAAAAAGGAAGTTTGGCAGCATATTACAGATCCTATTACTGGCTCTCATAATAAAAGTTAAAAGAAAAACCGTATGTAATTAATATATATAATATTATTTTCAAAATGCTGGGTAAATATGTACCCGATTAAGGTGAATTAAAATGCAGCCGTATTAATGAGCAAAACGTTCAGACGTTAAACTCTCTATTTACGCGTGGCTGGGAGCAGGTGTAGATTTCTTTCTTACCAACTAACATTTGGAAAATACGAACGTTTTAATGAATCCGAAAATTTACACCAAAACCACTTTACACGCGATTTACACAAAAATTCGTTCTGCTCGTGTTTCATGAATGAGACCCAATGACTTAATAACCACAAACAATCTGGATTTTATGTTTCGAAATGAAACATGGCTAGAAGACAGCTGCAGTGCAACAATCCTAAATGAAGCAGTCCCTCCTAACTTCACTTACATGAGTGTTTACAAAACACTTTTGACCTGATTCAGCATGTGCATGGACCCACACACAAAGGTGGACACACTCTAGACTTAATCATCAGTAGGGGTCTAAACATTTCATCCATTGTTATTAAGGACATAGCACTATCTGATCACTTCTGTATTTTCTTTTGATATTTTGATGTCTGCTACAACTGAATCTAGATCGGTCTCTGTCAGAAGGAGATGCATTACCGAGAACTCAAGTGTACTATTTATGGAGGCTATATCTTTAACACCAAGAATTTCTGCAGACTCTGTTGATATTCTCCTTGATTCCTTCAACTCATAAGTTAAGAATGTTATTGATGATATTGCTCCAATAATAGTCAGTAAGAAAACAAACAGACAGAAATCAGTTTGGAGAAGATCAACAGCAGTTCAGACTATGAAAAGACAATGCAGAAAAGCCGAGCGAATGTGGAGGAAGACGAAACTTGAAATTCACTATAGCATCTATAAAGAGAGCCTTCATGCTTTTAATGTGAAACTAGCCACTGCTAGACAGAATTTCTTCTCAAACCTTATAAACAGTAACTTAAATAACACTCTTACTCTTTTTGCCACTGTTGAGAGACTGACAAAGAGCCCCTCCTGAAAAAGACCAATCTTGATAACACAATTTTGAGCAATTTTAGACCAATATCTAATCTTCCTTTTATAGGCAAAATTATAGAAAAGGTAGTTTTTAATCAGCTAAACAAATACTTAAACTCAAATGGATACCTGGACAATTTTCAATCTGGTTTCCGACCGCATCACAGCACAGAGACAGCACTCATTAATATAATAAATGATATTCGCTTAAATTGTGACTCTGGCAAAATATCGGTGCTGGTATTGCTAGATCTCAGTGTTGCGTTTGACACTGTCGATCATAACATACTACTAGAGAGACTTGAAAACTGGGTCGGGCTTTCTGGGATGGTACTCAAATGGTTCAGATCATACTTAGAAAAGAGAGGCTATTATGTGAGTCTAGGAGAGCATAAGTCTAAGTGGACGTCCATGACATGCGGAGTCCCACAAGGGTCAATTCTTGCACCACTCTTGTTTAGCCTGTATATGCTTCCAAGTCAAATAATGAGAAAGAACCAAATTGCCTACCACAGCTATGCTGATGATACCCAGATTTACCTAGCCTTATCTCCAAATGACTACAGCCCCATTTACTCCCTCTGTCAATGCATTGATGAAATTAATAGTTGGATGTGCCAGAACTTTCTTCAGTTAAATAAGGAAAAAACTGAAGTCATTCCATTTGGAAACAAAGATGAAGTGTTTAAGGTGAATGCATACCTTGACTCTAGGGGCCAAACAACTAAAAATCAAGTCAGGAATCTTGGTGTGATTCTGGAGACAGACCTTAGTTTCAGTAGTCATGTCAAAGCAGTAACTTAATCAGCATACTATCATCTTAAAAAACATTGCAAGAATTAGATGTTTAGTTTCCAGTCAAGACTTGGAGAAACTTGTTCATGCCTTTATCACCAGCAGGGTGGACTATTGTAATGGGCTCCTCACTTGCCTTCCCAAAAAGACCATTAGACAGCTGCAGCTCATCCAGAACGCTGCTGCCAGGATTCTGACTAGAACCAGAAAATCTGAGCATATCACACCAGTCCTCAGGTCCTTACACTGGCTTCCAGTTACATTTAGGATTGATTTTAAAATACTTTTACTCATATATAAGTCACTAAATGACCTAGAACCGAAATATATTGCAGATATGCTCACTGAATATAAACCTAACAGAGCACTCAGATCACTAGGAACAAGTCAGTTAGAAATACCAAGGGTTCACACAAAACAAGGAGAGTCCGCCTTTAGTTACTATGCTGCCCGCAGTTGGAATCAGCTTCCAGAAGAGATCAGATGTTCTAAAACACTATCCATCCATCCATCCATCCATCCATCATCTTCCGCTTATCCGGGGCCGGGTCGCGGGGGCAACAGTCTAAGCAGAGACGCGCAGACTTCCCTCTCCCTAGCCACTTCTTCCAGCTCTTCCGGGGGGACCCCGAGGCGTTCCCAGGCCAGCCGGGAGACATAGTCCCTCCAGCGTGTCCTAGGTCTTCCCCGGGGCCTCCTCCCGGTGAGACGTGCCTGGAACACCTCCCTGGGAAGGCGTCCAGGAGGCATCCGAAATAGATGCCCGAGCCACCTCAGCGGGCTCCTCTCGATGTGGAGGAGCAACGGCTCTACTCTGAGTTCCTCCTGAGTGACCGAGCTTCTCACCCTATCTCTAAGGGAGCGCCCAGCCACCCGACGGAGAAAGCTCATTTCGGCCGCCTTTATCCGGGATCTTGTCCTTTCGGTCATGACCCACAGCTTATGACCATAGGTGAGAGTAGGAACATAGATTGACCAGTAAATCGAGAGCTTTGCCTTACAGCTCAGCTCCTTCTTCACCACGACAGACCGGTACAGCGACCGCATTACTGCAGAAGCTGCACTGATCCGTCTGTCAATCTCACGTTCCATCCTTCCCTCACTCGTGAACAAGACTCCAAGATACCTGAACTCCTCCACTTGAGGCAGGAACTCTCCACCAACCTGAAGTGGGCAATCCACCCTTTTCCGACTGAGAACCATGGCCTCGGACTTGGAGGTGCTGATTCTCATCCCAGCCGATTCACACTCGGCTGCAAACCGTCCCAGTGCACACTGAAGGTCCTGGTCTGAGGATGCCAACACGACAACATCATCCGCAAAAAGCAGCGACGAAATCGTATGGTCCCCAAACCGGACACTCTCCGGTCCTTGGCTGCGCCTAGAAATTCTGTCCATAAAAATTATGAACAGAACCGGTGACAAAGGGCAGCCCTGCCGGAGTCCAACATGCACCGGGAACAGGTCTGACTTACTGCCGGCAAATCGAACCAAGCTCTTGCTCCGGTCGTACAGGGACCGAACAGCCCTAAGTAGGGAGCCGCCGACCCCATACTCCCGGAGCACCCTCCACAGGATGTCGCGAGGAACACGGTCAAATGCCTTCTCCAAGTCCACAAAACACATGTGGACTGGTTGGGCAAACTCCCATGAACCCTCCAGCACCCTGGAAAGGGTATAGAGCTGGTCCAGTGTTCCACGACCGGGACGAAAACCACACTGTTCCTCCTGAATCTGAGGTTCCACTATCGGCCGAATTCTCCTCTCCAGTACCCTGGCATAGACTTTCCCAGGGAGGCTGAGAAGTGTGATCCCCCTATAGTTGGAACACACTCTCCGGTCCCCCTTCTTGAAAAGAGGGACCACTACCCTGGTCTGCCAGTCCAGAGGTACTGTCCCCAACCGCCATGCGATGTTGCAGAGGCGTGCCAGCCAAGACAGCCCCACAACATCCAGAGACTTGAGGTACTCGGGGCGTATCTCATCCACCCCGGTGCCTTGCCACCGAGGAGCTTTTTAACTACCTCGATGACTTCAGCCCGGGTGATGGACAAGTGCACCTCCGAGTCCCCAGCCACTGCTTCCTCAACGGAACACAAGTCGGTGGGATTGAGAAGAACCTCGAAGTATTCCTTCCACCGCCTGACGATATCCCCAGTTGAGGTCAACAGGTGCCCATCTCTACTGTAAACAGTGTTGGTAGGGCACTGCTTCCCCCTCCTGAGGCGTCGAACAGTTTGCCAGAATCTCTTCGAGGCCAACCGATAGTCTTTCTCCATGGCCTCACCGAACTCCTCCCAGGCCCGAGTTTTTGCCTCCACGACTACCCGGGCTGCAGTCCGCTTGGCCTGCCGGTACCTGTCAGCTGCCTCCGGAGTCCCACAAGCCATCCAGGCCCGATAGGACTCCTCCTTCAGCTTGACAGCATCCCTTATTTCCAGTGTCCACCACCGGGTTCGGGGATTGCCGCCTCGACAGGCACCGGAGACCTTACGGCCACAGCTCCGAGCAGCCGCAGCGACAATGGAGGTGGAGAACATGGTCCACTCGGACTCAATATCTCCAGACTCCCTTGGGATCCGGTCGAAGCTCTGCCGGAGGTGGGAGTTGAAGATCTCTCTGACAGGGGGCTCGGCCAAACGTTCCCAACAGACCCTCACAGTACGTTTGGGTCTGCCGAGTCTGTCCAGCTTCCTCCCCCGCCATCGGATCCAACTCACCACCAGGTGGTGATGAGTTGACAGCTCCGCCCCTCTCTTCACCCGAGTGTCCAAGACATATGGCCGAAGGTCTGATGACACGACCACAAAGTCGATCATCGACCTCCGGCCAAGGGTGTCCTGGTGCCACATGCACTGATGGACACCCTTATGCTTGAACATGGTGTTCGTTATGGACAAACCGTGCTTTGCACAGAAATCCAATAACAGAACACCGCTCGGGTTCAGGTCAGGGGGGCCGTTCCTCCCAATCACGCCCCTCCAGGTGTCACTGTCACTGCCCACGTGAGCGTTGAAGTCCCCCAGTAAAACGACGGAGTCTCCAGTCGGAGCACTTTCCAGCACCCCTCCCAGAGACTCCAAGAAGGCCGGGTAGTCCGCACTGCCGTTCGGCCCGTAGGCACAAACGACAGTGAGAGACCTATCCCCGACTCGAAGGCGCAGGGGAGCGACCCTCTCGTTCACCGGGGTAAACTCCAACACATGGCGGCTGAGCTGGGGGGCTATTAGCAAACCCACTCCAGCCCTCCGCCTCTCACCATGGGCAACTCCAGAGTGGTAGAGAGTCCAGCCTCTCTCAAGAAGTGTGGTTCCAGAGCCCAAGCTGTGCGTTGAGGTGAGCCCGACTATCTCTAGTCGGTACCTCTCGACCTCCCGCACAAGCTCAGGCTCCTTCCCCGCCAACGAGGTGACATTCCACGTCCCTAAAGCCAGATTCTGTGTCCAGAGATCGGGTCGTCGGGGGTCTCGCCTACGACTGTCGCCCGATCCACTATGCACCGGCCCCTTACGCTCCCTCCTGCAGGTGGGCGGCCCCACGTCATTCCTTCGGGCTGAGCCTGGCCGGACCCCATGGGGGAAGGCCCGGCCACCAGACGCTCGCATACGAGCCCCAACCCCCGGGCCTGGCTCCAGGGTGGGGCCCCGGCTGCGCCATGCCGGGTGACGTCACGGTCCTTGATTTTAATTTTGCCATAAGGGGTTTTGTGAACTGTTCTTAGTCTGGCCCGTCACCAAGGACCTGTTTGCCTTGGGAGACCCTACCAGGAGCATATAGCCCCAAACAACATAGCTCCCAGGATCATTCGGGTACTCAAACCTCTCCACCACGATAAGGTGACAGTTCAAGGAGAGGTTAAGGCTAAAACACTAGTAACATTTAAATCTAGACTCAAAACCCATCTGTTTAGCTGTGCATTTATTGAATGAGCACTGTGCAATGTCCAAACAGATTGCACTATATTTTCACTATTTTATATGTTTTATTTTTATTTTATTTTTTTATCATTTTCTAACTGTTTTTAAATGTTTTAATCATTTTAAAAGTTGTAAAATTGCTTGTTTGCACGTTTTTCTTCATGATTATTTTACTTTCTTTTATGTAAAGCACTTTGAATTACCATTGTGTACGAAATGTGCTATATAAATAAATTTGCCTTGCCTTGCCTTGCCTTGCCTTTATTTCATTCTCCAGCAGGATTTGGCACCTGCCCACACTGCCAAAAGCACCAAAAGTTGGTTAAATGACCATGGTGTTGGTGTGCTTGACTGGCCAACAAACTTACCAGACCTGAACCCCAGAGAGAAACTATGGGCTCTTGTCAAGAAGAAAATGAGAAACAAGAGACCAAACAATGCAGACTAGCTGAAGTCTAATTAAAGCAAAAGGAGCCCCTTCCAAGTATTGAGTACAACTTTCCAGAAGGAATTATTATTTGCAATTTGTTGAGAAGGTTATTACTTAAATTAACCTTTCCATGACATTCTAATTTGAGATGCACCTGTATGTTAATGAAATAATCTGCAAATGATATACATATTTAAAAAGCGCTGTGAACTTCTCCATATTCAGAGTGAATCAACATACTTATTCATGAACTAATAAAGTGTATTTGTAAATACCTCATTTAAAACCATGTACAAATATTTCATCAGAAAAACCAAAGATCGTGCTGAAAGAGAGGTGTGGGTGACAAATTGAATTTACTGGAAGATTCGAGAAAATCCAGGATTTGCCAGCACTGAAAATCTGGATTTGTGGTGTTGATGAAATTGAGTAGGGGTGCTCCGATCACGATCGGACCGATCGTTAATGCGCATCTCGTCAGTAAAGCCGGTTTTCTAATCAGCGGTTAATTCCATCAGGTGCGTGATTTCACATAGAGCAGCTGTTACTACACAGAGCCGTTGTTAACTGAGAAGATGCACCAAAAAACGCTGAAAATTAACGTGATTTGCGCATCTTCTCTATTAACCGCTGATTAGAAAACCGGCTTTTCTGAGGAGAAGCGCATAACGATCGGCCGATCGTGATCGGAGCACCCCTAAAATTGAGTCCTGCGATTTGTTACATCCCAGTATTCTGTTAGCGAAACTTATGACTTGTCAGTATGGTTAGTTTATGTATATAATTATATTTTATATAACTGTTGTGAATTTTAGACCAAGCAAAAGACTTCACAGGCAATGTAGGAATGGAGTTTTTTGATCTAAACGGTGATATTCCTGAAGCCATTCATCTCAAATTTTTAGTGATTTTAAAAATAGGTTTGTGTTAATCAGAAATGCATATTATGTGTAGTGAATAGATGTATTCATTTTTTTTTATAAGTCTCTTTTTATTGAAAGATAAGGCCTAATCTCAGGGAGTTAGGGGACCTTCCAGACAGTAATGGATTTTAGGACATTACACTAAGGGACATGTACTGAACACATATTAATATCCATCTTAGCTAAATATAGTGATTTAGTAGAGAATGTTTCCCATTCCAATAGACCTTAATGTTTAACTAATGCATGTCTATGATGTTTTCTGTAAGGTTTTTATTTATTTATTTATTTTTATTTATTTACACTGATGCATTGAATTATTTCTGATAGAAAATCTTGCATGTCATAAAATACTAAATATAGTGATTTAGTACAGAATGTTTCCCATTCCAATAGACCTTAATGTTTAACTAATGCATGTCTATGATGTTTTCTGTAAGTTTATTTTTTTTATTTTTTTTTACACTGATGCATTGAATTATTTCTGATAGAAAATCTTGCATGATGTTATAAAATACTTTTGTGCTAGGTATTTCCTCAAATGAACAATGAAAATGACATTTCTTTCTGGATTTGCAACCAGATCTACTGAAAATATTTTGGTGAAAAGTGTAATCGTGTTAGGAGCAATTTCCTGCATGAAGGCATTTCCAATCAGATGAGACTTGAATAAATATTAAATTAAATACAGATTTGCACTTTTATTTGCCATTTGAGGGGGAGCTCTGGAAGATGATCACATCAATGTATCTTCAATTAACTGACATCAGCTGGAAAAATGTCCTCTGGCATTAGTCAAGTCACCTTTATTTATATAGCGCTTTAAACAAAATGCATTGCGTCAAAGCAACTGAACAACACAACAGTAGACTGTGATGAGTGTGAGTGAGACACACCCACACTAACCACACAGGATAAAGGGGAGTATTGCACAGCAAAAGAAGTATCCACCAGTTCAATAATGTGAAAGGAACAAAGAAGCTGAATCATGCAAGTCTGTGTAAAAGAAAACTGGCTTCAAGAATCTATAGAACCGTTATAACAGGAAACATCACAGTGGATCCAGTAATCTTTAACTTACAGTACACGATGCAAAAGTGCGTGAATCTCTCCTGTTAGAACCGGACGATTTATCACTGTCTTGGGCAATCATGATTGCAATAAGAATAGAGAGTGCAGCTGCATGTGCGTCGGCTCTGATTAAACAACACACAATCGCGGACTACTCGGCCCCCTCCCCCATGTCATCATCAACGTTACAACCCGGCCAGAATGGCACATTGGCGGCAGCAGATTCCTCTGCATTTATGCTACTGAGGCGCCAGCAGCGGTCTCAGCCACACCCACAAGCACAAGCATCAAGGCCCTGTGATAACTGTGAATCTTCATCTCATCTGTCTAGAGCACAGAACTGCCCAGCCCGTGGCCAAATATGGCGCAACTGTGGTAAACGCAATAATTTTGCTTCAGTCTGCCGCTCCACTCCAGCTGTGTCAGACCAAACACCCACTATCATTCACAATGTGTACTCTGGGCCAGTCTCATTTAAAGCATGTTCAGTGCGCCTAAATGATGTTTGTATCCCACTGCTTTTGGACACTGGTGCCAGTGTGTCTCTCCTGAATATGCACAAATACAGCACATTTTTTGGAGCACTGCCACTTTCGGCACCTTCTGCTTCACTCTGTGGCTATGGTGACTCAAAGATTGACTTAGTGGGTTCCCTACAAATGACTGTTGGGTATGGCAACAAGATGGTGCCCAGCTTTACCTTCCATGCTGCCCGTTTTCTCTTGTTGACATGAAGGGAGCTGCGATCCTGACAGTCTCCACGCCCTGGCAGGAAAAGTGGCCATCCCTGTTTGAAGGCTTGGGCTGCCTTACTGCTTTTGCCCATCAACCCCTCCTGGACCTTTCCATTAAACCAGTCATCCATCCACTTCAACGCATTCCTTTGGCTCTCCGTGATGGTGTCTCGGCTGAGCTTAAGCAGCTGCTGGACATTGGCATTAGTGAACCAGTGGATGCATCACCCTGGGTCTCAAACCTGGTTGTAGCTCAGAAGAAATCAGGGGCCCTACGGGTGTGTGTTGACCTGCGAGCGGTGAATAAGGCGGTAATCCCAGACAGGTTCCCTCTGCCTACCTCAGAAGAGCTCATTGCTCAGTTCCATGGCTCAACCTTGTTTTCTAAACTGGATCTCAGACAGGGCTACCTACAGGTGCCTCTTCACCCGGACAGCAGAAACCCTTACAGCCTTTGTGACACATGCAGGTGTGTTTCGCTACATGCGTATGCCGTTCGGACTCAGCTCCGCCCCCAGCTGTTTCCCAAAAAATCATGGTGTCGGTGTTGGCTGGTATACCATGGGTGGCCATTTACTTGGATGATATTGTTATCCATGGGCCCACCCCCGAAATTCACGATGAACGCCTCAGCAGAGTCTTTGCAGCCCTAGCTAAACACAAACTAACCCTCAATGTGGAAAAATGTGTTTTCTCTGCACCGACTATTGATTATGTGGGATTTCAACTGTCGGCAGATGGCGTCACACCACTTCAATCAAATGTAGATGCCATACTGGCAATTCCCGAACCCAGCTCAGCTGCGCAGGTCGCCTCCTTTTTGGGTATGATGGGCTACTATCTGAAGTTCCTCCTACATTATTCTGCTACCACTGACCCACTACGGCGACTGCTGCGTAAGGATGAACCATGAGTGTGGTCACAGGCATGCTCTGATGCTGTGCGTGCGCTCAAGGTGCAGCTCACCACAGCCCCAGTGTTGGCCCACTTTGATATCTCCAGCCCCACCTGGATGACCTGCGATGCATCAGCTACCGCCATAGGCGCAGTGCTGTCACAGACCCAGCAGGGTGTTGAGAAGCCCATTGCCTTTGCGTCACGGGCCCTCAATCAGACGGAGCAGCGGTACTCAGTGGGGGAACGTGAAGCATTAGCCTGCATCTGGGCCTGCGAGAGGTGGCACTTGTATCTCTATGACCGCGCTTTCACCCTAAGGACAGATCACCAGGCCCTGACTGCATTACTTTCCACATCGGGGACAGGCCACCGGCCACTAAGGCTACACCATTGGTCCGACCGTCTTCGCCAGTATAACTTTGATCTGAAGTTCACCCCAGGCAGAGACAATGTCGTGGCCGATCTACTGTCCCACTCTGCTCAGGCACACCCCACCACACACACCCACACCGACACAGACCAGGTGGAACAGGACATTGTCCAGATGTTACACACACCCCTCCAGGCCGTTGTATCATTACAAGAATTGAAGGAGGCTTCGGAACAGGACCCGGTCCTTTCTCAGCTCAGAGTCTATATTCTGAATGGCTGGCCTCAGGGCTGGCAGCATTTTCCAAAGCCGGAACTGTCCTGCTGGAATGACACCTGTGTGGCTCGCGGCCTCTGCACAGTCATCCCCAGCTCCCTACGTGCACGTGTCTTGGCAATGGCTCATGAGGGCAACCTGGGTATTGTGAAGTTGAAGCAACGCTGCAGGGACTGGGTTTGGTGGCCAGGGATAGATAAAGACATTGAGGCCCTGGTGAAAGACTGTGCTGCCTGTCTATTGAGCGGTAAGACTGGTCACCAGGTCCCCCCACCCTTACAACCTCTTGCTTGGCCATCGCAGCCCTGGGACCACCTGCCGCTAGACATATGTGGTGAGATACTGGAAGTTCCTCATCACCAACGCTTCCTAGTGGTTGTCTATGACCTGCATTCGAAATGGCCTGAGCTCATTGCCACTGGCTCTGTGACCTCTCAAGTCATAATTAACTTCCTTGACTTTCTGTTTTCCCGCTGGGGCCTTCGGAACACTATCACTACTGACAATGGCCCACAGCTGATCTCAGCCGAGTTCACAACATACCTCAAAAACAAAGGTATTCATCACATTCGCACGGCATACTATCACCCCCAAGCTAATGGTGGTGTCGAACGCTTCCATCAGTCACTGAAAAACAGTCTCAGAGCACACTAGTTCCAGGGATGGAGCTTCTTACAGGCCATCCATCACAAACTGCTGCACTACAGGGCCACCCAACACTCTACGACGGGGGTCTCTCCAGCTTTTCTCATGCTTGGCCGTGAGCTCCACCTTCCCCTTGACAGGCTCAGTCCAGCACTGCCTCAGGAACCACTACCGAGAGTCAGGGCCTCTGTCACTCGCCAGCAGAGGAGGATGAAGCAGAAATTCGATTTCTCAGCACGTGTTAAGGCCCCTGACATAAAGGTAGCAGAATGGGTCAGGGTTCGCAGGCCCCACAGAGACAACAAACTAGCTTCATATTGGTCTGCTCCTCTTCAAGTTACTCATCAGTTAGGCCCAGCCACCTTCTTGCTCAGCGACGGCACACGATGGCATGCAAGTCGCCTCCGCAAAGTGCCGCCCCCGGCACATACAGCAGGCGTTGTACCTCAATCCACACCCCCTGCTTGGCAGGACACCCCAGCACTTCAGCGGATACCTCAGTCAGTGCCTGCACAGGCTCCGGACATGCCTAGCAACCTGCTAGCTGAGCTGGGTGCCTGCCCATCACAGGCTGCCCAGCCTCATCCCCATGTTTCTTCACGGCCTGTCCGCATTCGTTCTCGCTCAGGGCACTTACAGGACTTTGTGTCAACATTTCATGTTTGAAACCCCTTAGGAGGGGGGGAAATGTTGTGTTCTCACACAAGTGTTGTTTCATAATGCAATGAGTTTGTGTTGAGTAATGCATCGAGTTTGATTGTGCTAAAAGCATTCTGTCATGCCTGACCAATGTATGTGTTCGTCTACTGGGGTCTGAAGACAGAGAAGTGAAGTAAAAAGATTCGATAATTTGATGTTACTTACTGTTTCGGTGTGATCTTTATCAAATGCAACACACTCCTGTTTAAAAAATGGGAGAATATTTTTGTGTCTAAAGATTAAACGGTCATAAACAAAAACTGGATAAAATTTAGGTACAATCATATGATGAAATGCTGTATGTAAATTGTCCACATGTTCATGAATATGTTAATTATTTCCTGTGCTGTGTTTTTGTTTTAATGTTGTTGTTTGTCATAATTAAAATGTTTCATAAAAAGAATATATTAAAAAAATATATTAAAAAAATAAAAAAAGCTTTTGTGACTTTAAAAAATAACAATCTTTAATTTATAGTCAAATATGTGATGCTGTTTTAAATTCAATTACTTTATTAAATTTCTGTATCTAAAAACTAATACTAGACCTTTTAACTCTACTGTATTTATTTTTGCGGTTGCTTTTAGTTAGATCTTTTTAAATGATAGTTTCTCTATTAACATAGCACATACCGAACTGTACCGAAATGTGACTCTTGAATCGTGAAAAAACAAACTGTGAAAATTTGAACTGTGCCACCACAATAATATATATATATATATATATATATATATATATATATATATATATATATATATATATACGTATGTATATATATATATATATATATACACGTATGTATGTGTGTGTGTATACATATATACTCAATAACACACAAATGGTGTGCACATCCCAAACATCCAAATAGGATGCAGGTGCAAGACAACTGAATAATATAATCAAATAAAGAAGTGAAGTATGCACACTGAGAACTACTGCTCCAGAGGAATTAAATTAAGCTCAAGCAACGTTTCGACCTTCAGGTCTTCATCAGGCACAGTATCAATATAAGGTGAAGTCAACTTTAAATAGACACAGGTGATCACCTTAATTAGGCACATTCGAGCAATCATGTGACAAATACAAGTCATGTGACACATACATAATAGACATGACTTGTATGTGTCACATGACTTGTATTTGTCACATGATTGCTCGAATGTGCCTAATTAAGGTGATTCATTTAATCATTCTTATTTTCTACAAAAAATAACATTCATTGTTTTTATTATTATTATTATTATTAAAGGGGGGGTGAAATGCTATTTCATGCATACTGAGTTTTTTACACTGTTAAAGAGTTGGATTCCCATG
Source organism: Carassius auratus (assembly GCF_003368295.1). Classification (NCBI taxonomy): domain Eukaryota; kingdom Metazoa; phylum Chordata; class Actinopteri; order Cypriniformes; family Cyprinidae; genus Carassius; species Carassius auratus. The sequence goes on along the minus strand of NC_039298.1, from coordinate 4,417,297 downwards.
ATAAACATGGACAAAGTTTAAAAAATTAAGTTGTACGTTTGAAGGAGTATTTCTGTTCCAAAAATACTCCTTCCGGTTTCTCACAAGTTTCGGAAAGTTTTTTTTCCAGTATGGCTCTGTGTGACGTTAGATGGAGCGGAACTTCCTTATATGGGTCCTAAGGGCACTTCTGCCGGAAGAGCGCGCGCTCCCGTATAGCAGAGCACAACAGGCATTCACTGATCAGAGCGAGAGCGTCGGGAAATGTCACAAAAGAGGTGTGTTTTGGTTGCCAGGGCAAGACAACCCTGCACAGATTACCAAAAAAAAAACAGGATTAAGGGACCCGTGGATGGAGTTTATTTTTACAGAGCATCAACGGAGTTGTGCAAGTGTTTGTGTTTGTTCCCTGCATTTTGAAGATGCTTGTTTTACAAGCAAGGCCCAGTTTGACACCAGATTTGCACATCGTTTATTTCTTAAGGACAATAATTTTTAATAATAATTTAATAATAATTAAAAAAAAAAAAAAAAAAAGACGAAAAAGTGGAACTTAGTCATTTTCCAAAACCGCTAAGCAAATATATACAGTTTCAGTACATACCACATAGAGACATCGTTGCTGATGCTGCTCTTGTTAAATTTCAGCCTCTGGATCTGATTCTGGAACATAAATATACGCTGAATCTGACTGTTAGCCATGGTTTGTTTTGGATGGTTTTTTCCCCACGGTAATGTCACAGCTTCCAAACGCTCTCAACGCAAAAGCCTACTGGCACTCGTGATTCTTCAGCTCCACCCACACGTCATGCCTCCAGCCGGTCGTGTTTTTCCGGGAAAAATCGGAACAGACTATCTTTCTCTAATGAATGTATTAAAACTAAAGACTTTTTGGAGTTATGAAGGATGTAGTACTACTCTACACAACAAAAATTGGAGGGTTGAAATTTCTGTGTTAAACATTTCTGAGTTGATTTCAACACCCAAAGAGTAATTTTAACACATTCAGAGTAAAATGGTGTTTGGTGTTGGAGTTATTTCACAGAGTTGATCATCAGTGTTAAACAAACTCCACAGAGACGTAATTAGACTCCGCCCATGCATTTCCAATCGTCGCTGGTTAAATCCATGAAGACGTCACCATTATTCTCGTGTGGCTTTGAAAGGTAAGTTAAATTTAATCATACTTTTACATTTATGATTGGTGCTTATTCAGTAGAGAATGTACAACATAGCGTGCTATGGAGCACTGTGCATAAAGGTAATTTAGGCTATGTGTGCGTTCGCTGCCACATTTTAAGTTAACGTACATAGTGGCAGCGGTTTACTACGCTCGCGCTTTTCGATTTAACAGCTTGGCCTCTAATTAATTAAAATGCTTGACCGAATTAATAAAACGAACGATCTTTTACAAAGCCTCGTTTATTGCCATCGTCGATGTGATTAGCTTCGTTAGCTAGCTAAGTTACTGTACGAACAGCAGAAGTATGTGAAGCTGGACTGCATTTAAGAGAGGTTTAACTTTATGCAATTTCACGTCAAAGGTTTTTTTTTCCTCTAACTCCTTTAAAATAACTAAGAATTTGATTAAAATCTGTAAATTCTGTGCATTGTGTTGTTGCCTCATTTCTGTATTTGCCTTTATCATATGATGTTCTGTAGAAGGGGATATATTGGAAAAAACTAAAAATAATTCATATTTACATTTTGCTTGAATCATAAAGATAAGTTTTCAAATCAGACATTTGTTGTGAAGCAAGAAAGGGCATCAACTTAAATATTTTTTCTTTTTTTTCATTCATTGAGAAATTTTGCTTGCCACCTAATGCAAAAGTTACGTACAAGGATGCAACAGGGACAGAAGTCGATGAAGAAATATTCAGCGACCTCATTGGACAAGGCAATGTGGTGTTGACTGTTTTCTCAAATGTTGGTGAGCTTTATTGAATGTTTAAGTTGTGTTATCAAGCAACTCAGGATAAATATGATAAATTGGCTATTTCTGATTCTTGTGCTGGTCATCACAATATTTGTAATATTTTAATACTTTAATTATTTAGAATTTTCAGACTCTTTGTCTTCCATATCTGAGAAGTCTGACAAAAGCAACAGTTCAAGTGCTTCGACTGTAATCTTACATGAGGTCCCTAACAAGAGACAAAGAAAAGAAGACACATCTGCACTGTCTGCAAAACAGGTTAGAACAAAGCGTTTTATGTCGGTGTCCTAAAGGTTATGTTCACCCAGAAATGAAAATTATCCAATATATATAATTTTTTAAACCCCTTTGAGTCTGTGGTAATAAATGAATCACCAAGGTCATTTTTTATTTTAATTTATTATTATTAACTTTTTTTTTTTTTTTTTTTTAAGTTGGTCGAGGATGTTCTAAAATTGATGTGGTGAAGGAGTACTGCAGGAGTATCAAGAAATAGAAACTAATAGATGCCACAAGAAGACAAATGATCAACATACTGGTGGCTCACATGATTGATACACATGGGTATTTTAATTTTTTATAAAAAAAAAAAAAAAAAATAGCTGCATGACCATTGTATAAATTAAGACCAATTTGATATATTCTCTTAGGCAACTCCCTACTAAAGCTATCAGAGAACCGTATGCTCTTGGCATAGTGATACTGTTCCCTCAAAGATCCATATTCCAAGAAAGGCTTTGTAAGTCATCGTCTGCATGATTCTTTCATGTTATAATTGCAATGTTATGTTATCTGACATAGAAATGTGATTCTTTTAAGGAACACTTTTATGATGATGCAAGCAACATAGGATACATTGCTTGGTATATGAAAACAGTCCACAGGAAGATTAGACGAGGATCTTTGCCACTAGACAGGTCTCATGATGTTTCTTCAGGAGGCCCAAAATGCCAAAGAGCTACGAATTTTGAAGGGCAACTTGATGGGAGTGCTTGCAGAGAGGCCATTTCTTTGCTCAGCCACAATACAGAGAATTCCCTAATATTCCAAAAGATGAGAAAGACCTTTCAGCATCGCCAAGAGCTTATTAAAGATACAGTCTTTAGTGTTGATATCCTCTCCACCTTCCCAAGATTCATAGATACAAAAGGTTTTGTATCTAAAAAGGTTAACATGTTTTCACAAGAATGCAATTTGAGAATATTGTTTATAGTGTAATATCTTCTTAAAGGTTGGTCAAGACTTCACTCTCCTGTTTGACACTGAGACATCCTCCAGGCTGCTTCAGAAGAGGGACACATTCTTCAGGCCAAATGTCATGAAAGACACCAAGCAACTTACTTGAACAGCAGAAAGGAGTCAGTTTTTGCTCTCAGTAGAATGTCCTGAAGGAAGTGACCTTCATGAGACAAGTATGTCGTATTTGATTTTCTTGTTTTTACACATATTTGCAGTTACAGTTACAATATATATATATATTTTGATGACAAAAAAAATATTAAAATTCAGGAACTTCAGAACCTATGAGATTGGATGTTTTCCGTATTAATAACTTGACTTGACTTGACTTGACAGACTTTTATTGTCATTCAGTATACAACAATTGTGTACGGAACGAAATTTCGTTTGCATAGGCCACAGTTTCAGTACAAAGTGTTTAAGTGTTCAACAGTCTGATGGCTTGGGGAAAAAAAACTGTTATAGAACCTGGTGGTCCTACACTGCATGCTGCGGAACCTCTTTCCAGAGGCCAGCAGAATAAACAGATCATAATGGGGGTGAGAAGAGTCGCTACAGATTTTTCCGGCCCGAGATGCACAGCGGTTCTCTGCAATGTCCTGAATGGAGGGGAGAGAAGTGCCGATTATTCTCTCTGCTGTCCTCACCACTCTTCTCATATCCTTCCAGTCAGAGGCACTACAGCCTCCACACCACACTGAGACACAGCTGGTCAAGATGCTCTCTATGGTGCTTCTGTAAAATATGATGAGGATAGGTGGGGGCAGATGGGCTCTTCTCATCCTCCGTAGGAAGTACATCCGCTGCTGTGCCCTCTTCACCAGTGATGTAGTGTTTACAGACCAGTTAAAATCGTTTGTGATAAGCACCCCCAGAAACTTTGTACTACTAACCACCTCCACGGTTATGTTGTTGATGAGTAGTGGAGCATGGCTGGGCTGGTTCTTCCTGAAGTTGACAATGAGTTCTTTGGTCTTGTCGACATTCAGGATCAGGCTGTTATCTCTCCACCAGCCCACCAACTGCTCCACCTCTTTTCTGTAGGCCAGGTCCTTGTCATCCCTGATGAGGCCTACCACTGTTGTGTCATCCGCAAATTTCACAATGTGATTTGTGACATGCCTAGGGATGCAATCATGTGTCATCAGGGTGAACAACAAAGGACTCAGGACACAACCCTGAGGGGAGCCTGTACTGAGGGTGATGACGCTGGAGGTATTTTGCCCAACCCGTACTGACTGAGGTCTGTCAGTGATGAAATCAAGCAGCCAGTTCCGCAAGGGGGTGCTGAAGCCCAGAGGTTTCAGTTTGTCTACCAGATGTTGAGGGATGATGGAATTAAAAGCTGAACTGAAGTCCAGAAACAACAGCCTAACATGCGTGTTCTTCTCCTCCAGATGTGCAAGGCTCGAGTGTAGAGCGGAGGAGATGGCATCCTCAGTGGAGCGATTTGGCCGGTAGGCAAACTGAAAGGGGTCAAGCGTGAGAGGTAGTCTAGAGATGATGTAGTCTTTGACCAGCCTTTCAAAGCACTTTGAAAAGTCAGTGCGATGGGTCGGTAGTCATTTAGAGAGGTGATCCGAGATTTTTTTGGCACTGGGATAATGGTGGCGGTCTTTAGGCACGATGGCATTATGGCTTGGTCTAGCGAGATGTTAAAAATATCCGTCAGAACACAAGCCAGCTGGTCTGCACATTCCTTGAGCACTCGCCCCTGTATGTTATCAGGGCCTGGAGCCTTCCGGATGTTTACCCTCCTCAGAGACTTCCGCACATCAGTTATGTCCAGGCAAAGTGTCTTTTCTTGCTGATGGGGAACTGCTTTCTCAGCAAAGGTGCTGTTTAGTGCCTCAAACCTCGCAGGACAGAGTCAGATTCACCTCCAAATGGAGGAGTTACCTTGTGATTGGTGATAGCCCGTATGCCTTTCCACATGTTGCTGATGTTAGTAGAGTCATGGAACAAGTATATATAATAACAAATAAATAACTTTCACTACATAAAATCTTTAAAAAGACCACATTAACCAGGTGAATGTTTAAAATGCTTTATATTCTTCAACTTAAAATATTTAATTAAAAGGTTTAGAATAACTAATTCATGTGTTTTTAATACTGCATGTCTGTTTACGATGCAGTAAACATTGGACTGCATTATGTTCTGCAACACCTAGACAGACCGGGGACTTATGTGAGGATCCTGTTTGTGGACTTCAGCTCGGCCTTCAACACGATCATCCCAAACCTCCTCCTGCCCAAACTAAATCAGCTCTCTGTGCCCACCTCCGTCTGTCAGTGGATCAACAGCTTCCTGACAGACAGGCAGCAGCTAGTGAGGCTGGGAAAATACACATCCAGCACCCGTACAATCAGCACCGGAGCTCCCCAGGGCTGCCATCTCTCCCCACTGCTCTTCTCCCTGTACACCAACGATTGCACATCTAAGGACCCCTCTGTCAAGCTCCTGAAGTTTGCAGATGACACCACACTCATCGGCCTCATTCAGGACGGTGACGAGTCTGCTTACAGACAGGAGGTAAAAGAGCTGGCTGTCTGGTGCAGTCTCAACAACCTGGAGCTTAACACGCTCAAAACAGTGGAGATGATCGTGGACTTCAGGAGAAACCCCCCTGCACTCCCCCCACTCACCATCATGAACAGCCCTGTGACTGCAGTGGAGTCATTCAGGTTCCTGGGAACCACCATCTCTCAGGACCTGAAGTGGGACATTCACATTGACTCCATCGTAAAAAAGGCCCAGCAGAGGTTGTACTTTCTCCGCCAGCTGAGGAAGTTTAACCTGCCACAGGAGCTGCTGAAACAGTTCTACTCCACCATCATTGAATCCATCCTCTGCACTTCAGTAACTGTCTGGTTCAGCTCAGCTTCTAAATCTGACCTCAGAAGACTACAGAGAGTAGTCCGGACTGCTGAGCGAATCATCGGTTCAACTCTCCCATCTATTCAAGAACTGTACTTATCCAGAGTGAGAAAAAGGGCTGTCAAAATCACTCTGGACCCCTTACATCCAGCACACTCCCTCTTTGAACTGTTGCCATCTGGCCGACGCTACAGAGCTCTGAGCACTAGAACGACCAGACACAGGACCAGTTTCTTCCCTCAGGCAATTCATCTTATGAACAGCTGACAATAATGGCGAACACACTACACTTTATATTTATATACACACACACTTTATTTATCTAACACACATACTTAGTATACACTTAAATTTTGCACACAATATATATGTACATACATAACTTCACTTTGTAATATACCTGCCTACAATTGTCATTTGTATATTGTCATTCACTGTCTACATATTTGTATTTTTTATTCTTTTATTATGTGTTTTATGTTCTGTCGCTGTCATTCTGTTGTACTGCGGAGCTTCTGTCACGAAAACAAATTCCTCGTATGTGTAAACATACCTGGCAATAAAGCTCATTCTGATTCTGATTCTGATTCTGATTCTGATCTTTCATAAGGTATTGACATTTTAATATTGTGTTTTGGTTTGCTCTAACATGGAGATTTAAAATCATTCATATGCATTCTCATATTGCACCAGCCGTTGAGTTTCTTTGAACAGTCACTTTTATACAGTTGTTTTCTGTGACTGGACATTATGTTTGTGTCTAATCAATGTTTAGTCATGCTGCAGTTTGGAGGAGCCCCTCAACAACATCCAGCATCAGCATCCCTACCTCCTTGCTGTTGGACGCCAGAAAAGCAAGACTGAGTGCTTCTACATCATCTTGGATAAGCATCTCATCCCATGCCAGGCAAACCGCTCCCTTGAAACATTTGATGAACTTTTCAAGGCACATTTGTGTTAAATTTGTCCTATGATGTTGCACTTCTGAACTTTTACACATTCCTGCAGACAACAGTGTATAACATTGATGAAGGTAAAATGGAGTTTCCCAGGGTTAGAGATTTGAGAGCCAGACTGACAGTCTGACCAGACAGTCAACAGTTGATTTCACATTTAAGAGGTGAGAATTACAAATAAACAAGTCATTGGCAAATATATTGTGAGCTGTTGTTTATTTAACATTATTTTGTAGATCTGTTGAGACGGTATAGATTTAACCACCTAAAACATGCAACTCTGAAAAGTGTTGTTTTTCTGTATCCCTTATAATGTTATTTTAACACTTTTTTTGGAGTCAAATTAGGAACTCCGGCATTGTGTTAAATATTTAACTATTTTGAAAGTGTTATTTTAACTCCGGAGAGTGTGGAGCTATATAAACTCTGAAAAAGTGTTGAAATCAACTCTGTGAGAGTTAATTTAACACTGGACTTTTTGCTCTGTATAGGTACTCAATATTAACAGGATATTGAGTGAAAACGAGCATTTTACCCCCCTTTGATGTTAAAAAGAACTGAGAATTTTATTTAATTTTTTTTTTCAGTTTTTTTTAGGGGGGATAAATTGAAAAAACAGCATTGTGTTAGATTTGTTACAGTTACATTTATTTATTACATTTATATTATTTGCATCAAGCTTTTGAATGGTATAGTATTGTATATTGTTATTGAAACTTCATAATATTTCACTTAATTACACATTTAGTCAGGAATTATAGTTTGGAAAATTCTAACTAGTAAAATGTTTACACGTTATGTGAAGACTAGTACAAGTATATAAATAAATAAAAAGAGACTTAGGCCCAATCCCAATTCTTCCCCTTAGCCCTTCCCCTGTCTCGATTCTCTTTTGGTTAGAGGGGTAGGGGGTAAGGGGAAGGTAGCCCTTCAAATGAAGATTTTTCGCGACCACACTTCAAAAGAAGGGGTATGAATTATCTCGGAAACATGGCTGCTACAGCGAACAAAAAGACACATAAATGTAAGCTTTTTTGGCATAAATAAAGATTTTAATGAATATTTATAATTAGTTTTATGTTACATTCACTTGTGAGTTCATATTAACGGTCATGTTTCTCAAAGAAATGTATGCAAAAAATCGCTAATATTTGCCAACATCATATCATTACAGCATATGTCTGATCAAAGCAATAACTGCCATAGACATTGATACAATTCTCTCCAAATTCAAGGAGAAATTGCTAAACCATTTTCTCAAATGCGTTACTGCCTATTTGAGAGAGAGAGAGAGAGAGAGAGAGAGAGAGAAAGAAAGAAATGGAAGTTGCGTGTATTTGCGTCTGTGCGTTTATCTTTTTAGAGTGAGTTTACTTAAAACAGTGACTGTATCCTCTCATCACTGGAAAATATATAGTAGTGATTCAGTATTTAAACTGTATTTAATAAAAGTCCTAGGGCAGTGTTGACAAGTTTATTTTCTCCTGGATATGTGAGCTGCATGATTTCCGATAATTAATTGGCATTATTGCACACCAGTATATGTGTGTATTGTAAGAGCTAGACGGCGAATGATGACATGTGATCCCAATCCATAGGGGAATATTTTCTCCCCTACCCCTTGACACTCTGGGTAGGCGGAGAGGTAGGGGAAAGGGTATAAAATATAATTTCGATTGAGCCTTACTCATGTTTATGATCTCTGCTGGGTAAAGTGCTTCATTCTTTTTTTCTTAGAAATTCCAAATCTCAAATCCTCAACCATTACATCTTTTCTGGGGTGAATTATGTCTTATTCCTCTCATTGCGAAGCAAACAGTAAAATAAAAAAACTTGAACAGTCTTGCTGCGTTGTCTTCTGTTGTGTGGGGGTATTCAAGCCGCGCACTTCAGAGAAACATTAGAATCTGAATAGCGCGTTCAGCACGGGGGCATGGTCACATTAGAAGATAATGAAGGGAGACGTGAAAAACAGACATCGCATTTTCATATGGATAACTTTATCACATAATATTTGAAGTAGACATGTCAGGCTTTCTATAGATATCTCTCATGTGTCTTCGTTGAGTATTCACTGAGTTACAGTTGTAGGACCTCAGTGAACAATCACGCCAATAACTGCAGAATTGGCTGCTTCGGCCAAAGTAATTATAAGAGCCTACTTCCTCCCATCTGCGATCTGAACACAGTTAATGATTAGCTGAGGAAAACAATGCTCAAGATTTACCTTTTTGTCAGGGAAACAAATGGCTAAAGGACATTGCGACATTAAGTGAAGTGATAACGTGATCATACAACATAGGAAAGGTCTGTTGCGAAATGCCCCCGCTCATGAGGAAACTAATAAGACATCGACATCCTGAGTCTGTAAAAAGGAGCTGATTTAATTAACTCTTTTTACAAGATACAAGGACCCTGTGTATCACAGCATCACATGATCCCAATGTATGGAAACGCCCCAGGAATTGTTAATAATTAGTGGACCTCAACACAAAGAACCAATACAGGATCATCCTATGACTTTGCTTCCTGCTTGCTTGAGAATCTTCCTACGAACTGAACTTTTCAACAAACTATCTCAAAAGGACAACCATTAAGGAATCTGAAGGTTTAACTAGATTCACAAAAAAAAATTTATGTCCTGTAAATGTTTGATGTGTTCAATGTAATCTGTGTAACTTAAATCATTGTTTTTATAACAGATAGTGATATTAAATGTGTGTAAGATATGGAAAGTTTAGTATTGAATGAAAGCTCACGTTATTTATCTAAACTTGGAGCAAATGAAATTTCCAGATTCTGTATTGTGTGACCCCCAACTAAGCAAGCCAGAGGCGACAGCGGCAAGGAACCGAAAATCCATCTGTGACAGAATGGAGAAAAAAACTTGGGGGAAACCAGGCTCAGTTGGGGGGCCAGTTTTCCTATGACCAGATGAAACCAGTAGTTCAATTCCGGGCTGCAGCAAAGTCAGATTGTGCAGAAGAATCATCTGTTTCCTGTTGTCTTGTCCTGGTGGTCCTCTGAGACAAGGTCTTTACAGGGGATCTGTATCTGGGGCTCTAGTTGTCCTGGTCTCCTCTCTCTTTCAGTGCAGTAGAGGTCCTTTCTAGGTGCTGATCCACCATCTGGTCTGGATACGTACTGGATCCGGGTGACAGCAGTGATCCTCTGATCTGGACACAGACTGGATCTGGTGGCTACGGTGACCTCGAAACAAGAGAGAAACAGGCAAATATTAGCATGGATGCCTTTCTTCTAATGATGTAGCAAGTACATAGGGTGTTATGTGAAGTGTTTCCGGTTCCGGTTTACCTAATTAATGCAGCCTAAAAATCCTTTATCGGATTTCGATATTAAAAGCATATTAGTATGTTATGTGTATGCCAGGTTAAAGAGATCTTTAATCTAGATTTAAACTGCAAGAGTGTGTCTGCCTCCCGAACAATGTTAGGTAGGTTATTCCAGAGTTTAGGCGCCAAATAGGAAAAGGATCTGCCGCCCGCAGTTGATTTTGATATTCTGGGTATTATCAAATTGCCTGAGTTTTGAGAATGTAGAGGACATAGAGGTTTATAATGTAAAAGGAGCTCATTCAAATACTGAAGTGCTAAACCATTCAGGGCTTTATAAGTAATAAGCAATATTTTAAAATCTATACAATGTTTGATAGGGAGCCAGTGCAGTGTTGACACGACCAGGCTAATATTGTCATACTTCCTGGTTCTAGAAAGAACTCTTGCTGCTGCATTTTGGACTAGCTGTAGTTTGTTTACTAAGCGTGCAGAACAACCACCCAATAAAACATTACAATAATCTAACCTTGAGGTCATAAATGCATCGATTAACATTTCTGCATTTGACATCGAGAGCATAGGCCGTAATTTAGATATATTTTTCTGATGGAAAAATGCGGTTTTACAAATGCTAGAAACGTGGCTTTCTAAGGAAAGATTTCGATCAAATAGCACACCTAGGTTCCTAACTGATGACGAAGAATTGAGAGAGCAACCATCAAGTCTTAGACAGTGTCCTAGGTTATTACAAGCGGACTTTTTAGGTCCTATAATTAACACCTCTGTTTTTTCAGAATTAAGCAGTAAGAAATTACTCGTCATCCAATCCATTAGTTTTTCAAATTGGTGTGTTTCACCGGGCCGCGAAGAAATATAGAGCCGAGTATCATCAGCATAAAAGCTAACACCATGTTTCCTGATGATATCTCCCAAGGGTATCATATAAAGCGTGAAGAGGAGCGGCCCTAGTACTGAGCCTTGAGGTACTCCATACTCCACTTGTGATTGATAGGATAAATCTTCATTCACTGCTACGAACTGATGGCTGTCATATAAGTACGATTTAAACCATGCTAATGCATTTCCACTGATGCCAACAAAGTGTTCAAGTCTATGCCAAAGTATGTTGTGGTCAATTGTGTCAAACGCAGCACTAAGATCCATTAAAACTAATAGAGAAATACACCCATGATCAGATGATAAGAGCAGATCATTTGTAACTCTAAGGAGAGCAGTCTCAATACTATGATACGGTCTAAATCCTGAGTGGAAATCCTCACATATACCATTTTTCTCTAAGAAGGAATATAATTGTGAGGATACCACCTTTTCTAGTATCTCGGACAGAAAAGGGAGATTCCAGATTGGATTTGGGTTTTGGGTACATATCCTAATGACAATGAGGAATTAATAATAGTCATAAGAGGATCTATGACTTCTGTAAGCACCTCTTTTAGGAGCTAAGATGGTATAGGGTCTAACATACATGTTGTTGGTTTAGATGATTTAACAAGTGTATACAATTCTTCCTCTCCTATAGTAGAGAATGAATGGAACTGTTCCTCAGGGGGTCTATAGTCTTATGCGATACCGTAGCTGACGGCTGAATGGTTGCAATTTTATCTCTAATAGTATCGATTTTAGAAATAAAGTAGTTCATAAAGTCATTACTGCTGTGGTGTTGAGAAATGTCAACACTTGTTGAGGCTTTATTTTTCGTTAATTTAGCCACTGTATTGAATAAATACCTGGGGTTATGTTTGTTTTCTTCTAAAAGAGAAGAAAAGTAATCAAATCTATCAGTTATTAATGCTTTTCTGTAGGATAGGTTACTTTACCGCCAAGCAATACGAAAACATAAGGCCCAAATACTTTTTCTGTAGGATAGGTTACTTTTCCGCCAAGCAATACGAAAGTATAAGTAGGAAAGAAAACCCAAAAGCTTAAAGCACCTGGTATTCCCAGGCGGTCTCTCATCCAAGTACTAACCAGACCTAAAACTGCTAAGATTCAGAGATCGGCCATTTACTCTTTATTTTTTATTTTTTTGCAAGATTATTATTTAATTAGTGAAACATTTCCAAAAAGCTTAAAGCACCTGGTATTCCCAGGCAGTCTCCCATCCAAGTACTAACCAGGCCCAAACCTGCTTAGCTTCCGAGATCATACGAGATCGGGCATAGCCTTTTTTTTATATATTAAAAAAAATCAATAAATAAAATACAATAGTTTGAACACAAGCAATAGAAAATACAGAATTTCTTCTATAAACATCTCTACATTACACATCTTTACATAGATAATTAAAAAAACTTTCACTTTCTGGCAACTTCCACATTAAATCATTTAAAACACAACAAACTTTTAAGGTAAAAACATCATAAAAAGAGTCTAACATATTTACACCTTTAAAGTACACATACAGTCTTTCAATACAGTATTGTTCAAAATAATAGCAGTACAATGTGACTAACCAGAATAATCAAGGTTTTTAGTATATTTTTTATTGCTACGTGGCAAACAAGTTACCAGTAGGTTCAGTAGATTGTCAGAAAACAAACAAGACCCAGCATTCATGATATGCACGCTCTTAAGGCTGTGCAATTGGGCAATTAGTTGAAAGGGGTGTGTTCAAAAAAATAGCAGTGTCTACCTTTGACTGTACAATCTCAAAACTATTTTGTACAAACATTTTTTTTTCCTGGGATTTAGCAATCCTGTGAATCACTAAACTAATATTTAGTTGTATGACCACAGTTTTTTAAAACTGCTTGACATCTGTGTGGCATGGAGTCAACCAACTTGTGGCACCTCTCAGCTGTTATTCCACTCCATGATTCTTTAACAACATTCCACAATTCATTCACATTTCTTGGTTTTGCTTCAGAAACAGCATTTTTGATATCACCCCACAAGTTCTCAATTGGATTAAGGTCTGGAGATTGGGCTGGCCACTCCATAACATTAATTTTGTTGGTTTGGAACCAAGACTTTGCCCGTTTACTAGTGTGTTTTGGGTCATTGTCTTGTTGAAACAACCATTTCAAGGGCATGTCCTCTTCAGCATAGGGCAACATGACCTCTTCAAGTTTTTTAACATATGCAAACTGATCCATGATCCCTGGTATGCGATAAATAGGCCCAACACCATTTTAGGAGAAACATGCCCATATCATGATGCTTGCACCTCCATGCTTCACTGTCTTCACTGTGTACTGTGGCTTGAATTCAGAGTTTGGGGGTCGTCTCACAAACTGCCTGTGGCCCTTGGACCCAAAAAGAACAATTTTACTCTCATCAGTCCACAAAATGTTCCTCCATTTCTCTTTAGGCCAGTTGATGTGTTCTTTGGCAAATTGTAACCTCTTCTGCACATGCCTTTTTTTTAACAGAGGGACTTTGCGGGGGATTCTTGAAAATAGATTAGCTTCACACAGACGTCTTCTAACTGTCACAGTACTTACAGGTAACTCCAGACTGTCTTTGATCATCCTGGAGGTGATCATTGGCTGAGCCTTTGCCATTCTGGTTATTCTTCTATCCATTTTGATGGTTGTCTTCCGTTTTCTTCCACGTCTCTCTGGTTTTGCTCTCCATTTTAAGGCATTGGAGATCATTTTAGCTGAACAGCCTATCATTTTTTGGACCTCTTTATAGGTTTTCCCCTCTCTAATCAACTTTTTAATCAAAGTACGCTGTTCTTCTGAACAATGTCTTGAACGACCCATTTTCCTCAGCTTTCAAATGCATGTTCAACAAGTGTTGGCTTCATCCTTAAATAGGGGCCACCTGATTCACACCTGTTTCTTCACAAAATTGATGACCTCAGTGATTGAATGCCACACTGCTATTTTTTTGAACACATCCCTTTCAACTAATTCAACTAATTACCCAATTGCACAGCCTTAAGAGCGTGCATATCATGAATGCTGGGTCTCATTTGTTTTCTGAGAATCTACTGAACCTACTGGTAACTTGTTTACCACGTAGCAATAAAAAAATATACGAAAAACCTTGATTATTCTGGTTAGTCACATTATACTGCTATTATTTTGAACAATACTGTATATGTTTTCCTTTTAAACACAGTCCAAACATCCAACACAATTTTTTCCTTTTTAGCCAAAGCTCTTCTGTCCCATATTGCACTTTTCATTGCATTACACACAGATTAATGAAACTTTTGTTTTGACACTTTTTTTCCCAACCAAACATCACAACTCATCTTTAATTAAACATTTACATTTCCTTAAAAAGTCCTCTAGCTCTCTACACTGTAAAAACATATGTAAAATCCCCTCTTCCTTTTCCTGGCACACTTTACACAGAGCATTTTCTTCCATTCCTATTTTATTTAAAATAACCTTAGTAAAAACCACTTTATGCCTTATGAAATACTCTATACATACCAATTTTGTTTCCACACATTTCCCCGTCATGTTTCTCCATATACACTTTTTTTTAAATCTTTGAATTTCTGCACCCAGTAACCATTTGCAATTGGCTCTTTAAAAACATCCTCTCTAAAAGCACAATAAATAATTTTCAGAGTACATTCCTTAATGTGTGTATTGAAATAGCAAGATGACAAATGATGGCGTGTGACGTCATGGTACTGATGTCCCAATCCTTAGGGGAATATTTTCTCCGCTACCCCTTCACACTCTGTTTCAAGGGACAAGGGGAAGGGGTAGGTGGAGGGGAAGGGGTATAAAATAGAATTGGGATTGGGCCTTAATGTCCTTAATTTCCAAAAATTTCACCTTCTTTCAATTCCTCCTATTCCTTCCCACATTTTTTCTTTAATATTCCTTTCGTCTTTTCCCATTAGAACACCTAAAATCCTTATTTCTTTTGTTTCTTTAAAATGAAAAGACTCCGTTAAAACAGTCACTCCTCCAAATCTCATATATATTGTTTTTTTCTTCATTTATCTTGCCTTCTGATCCCCTACAAAACATCTGTACTACTTCCATTACTTTATTAACACTCTCTATATCTTTAACTATTATTGTTGTATCATCCGCATATTGAAATATTTTTTCATTTCCCCCACTTCCTTCAATGTTTATCCCTCTTATGTATTAATCTATTTTTATAGCTTATCCCAATGGTTCTGCAACTAAAGAATATAAAAGCGCTGATAATGGACATCCTTGTCTTATTGACCTAGTAATTTTAAAACATTCAGTAAAAAAAAACGTTACATTGTATTCTTGTTATTGCTCCCCTATATAAAATTGTAATCCACTTGACAAACTTTTCCCCAAACCCATACCTTCTTAAAATTCCAAATAAATATTTTTGTTAAAATTTTCAGATCTGTATTCAGCATTGTAATTAGTCTATAATTTTTTAAGTCTACTTTATCTCCTTTTCTTTGATATATCAACTTTATTAATCCCATCCCCATTCTCTGATTAATTTCCTCATTCTTAAAAATGTCTTCATATACTTCTTTTAAAATACTGGTTAAAAAAATATTTAAAAACTATATAAAATTCACTTCCCAGACCATCTTTACTTGGACTTTTGTTTTTGTTTAATTCACTTATTGCTCTTTTTATCTCTTCTTCTTATCTCTTCATCCCACTCTTTTTTGTCTACTTCTCCTACTGTTGTTTCTATTTGATTTAGTAACTCCAATTTATCTTCTTCCCTCAACCCCTCAGTACTAAACAGGTTTTATTAATATGCTTTTACTTCTTTTAATATTTCCTCATTTGTTTCCACCACTACACCATTTTTCCTCTTATTTCTTTAATCATTACAGCTTTCCCTCTTATTTTTTTTCTAGATCAAAGAAAAACTGTAAATTTTTCTCCCTCCACAGTATATTTAGCTTTACTCCTTAGTCTTGCACCTTCCTTTTTTCTCTTCCAGGTCTTTCAATATTCCCTCCAATTCTTTTATTTTTTGTATATCTTTCCCATTCTCATTTAATTCATTTTCCATTTTTTCTCTTATTTCTCTCTCCTTCTTCCTCTTACATATCTGTATTAATTTGCAATACTTTATTGTACATTTCATTCTCCTTTTCTTTTTCAATAATTTCTTTAACACTTAACACATACTCCTCATTCTTCAAAACCTCTACATTTAAAACCCATACACGCGGCCCTCTTTTCACTGAACTCCAGTCTACTTGTATAAAAAGTGGTTTATGGTCACTTAAGCTTGATTCTTCATATTTAATGTTACCGATAAAACCTTCAATGTTCCTTGTACATAAAATAAAATAAATCCGTGTTTTACACATAAAATCCCCTACTAATTGCCTCCTTGAATATTCTTTCTTTTTTTCATTTCTTTCTCTCCATACATCAATAATATTATTTTCTTCCATTAATAATTTCAGTTCTTTTCTTCCTTTATCATTTTTAAAAACCATTCCCTCACCCATTTCTAATTTACTGAAAACAGTATTAAAATCACCCATCATAATAACTTCTTTATGCTTTTTTTAAAAATCTCTTAATACATTTTAAGTGAAAGTGACAGTGAAAGTGACGTGACATTCAGCCAAGTATGGTGACCCATACTCAGAATTTGTGCTCTGCATTTAACCCATCCGAAGTGCACACACACAGAGCAGTGTACACACACACACTGTGAACACACACCCGGAGCAGTGGGCAGCCATTTATGCTGCGGCGCCCGGGGAGCAGTTGGGGGTTCGATGCCTTGCTCAAGGGCACCTAAGTCGTGGTATTGAAGGTGGAGAGAGAACTGCACATGCACTCCCCCCACCCACAATTCCTGCCGGCCCGGGACTCGAACTCACAACCTTTCGATTGGGAGTCCGACTCTCTAACCATTAGGCCACGACTTCCCCAAAATATTCCTTCTTTTCATTCTCTACAGTCGGTGCATGAATATTAACTACAATAACTTTTTTCTCCTCATACACCATTTCAACCGCAATACATTTCCCATCTATGTCATTATATATTGTTTTACATGATACCCCACAGCTTTCTTTTATTAAAATCGCAACTCCTCTTCCCAGCCTCTCATCACCATTGTTATAAAAAATCTCTCCACTCCACCTTTTCCTTATTTCAGCCATGTACTCTTCCCTCCAGTTAGTTTCTTGTAATAAAATCACATCCTCACCTTTACACATTTCTTTCACTTTTCCAAATTTTCCTACATTTGAAAGCCTTCCAGCATTAAAAGTAACAATTCTTAAAAGCATAAAACATATAAAAACATGCATAAAACCCATAAACTCAGTCCATCTCCTCCAAACCCTTTAGCAGCTCTTACTTATTTGCACACTCAATACCATCTTTAAGCACTCTTTTTCTTGCAGTATCTAGATTGGGCATTACCTTTACAGATCTTCTTCTTTTCGATGATTTCCCCTGCGTCTCCTAATTTTTTTCCCTTGTTCACACTCTTTTGTAGCAGAAACATTCTCATTACTCTCATAATTAAGTTCCACAGTGTGCAAAAGGAGATGGACCCTGTTCGTCACATCCATCGGTATACATAAAATTTCCTCCTGTTGTGCATCACTCAGTACTTTATTCCTTTTATCATCCAGTTCCACAGTATCCAAAGCATTTTTTAAGCTGTCAGTCAAATCCATCTGTGTCCAAATTCCTCCATCCCATTGTTTTTGTATGATCGGTTCGGTACACTCTTTATGTTGTTCTGTATTCTTATTTAATTCCAGTCCTTCACCTCAAACTCTTTCTCCCTAGTCTCACTGCTCGTTGTCTTGTTCATGCACCTGCTCCACCTGCTGCTCCTCCTCCTCACCCTGTATCCAACACTCACACTTATTTAAAACCAAATTGCAATCTGGGCACGTTACAGCGTTGCAATTTCTCGCGAAGTGGCCTTTCTCCTCGCATTTATGGCACGTGAACTCCGGGAAGTCCTTCACCACATGGTCTGGGCTAATGCACAGCCGACAAGTCTTCACCTGATGGCTGTGCCTCAGCTGAAAGTATTGTGGACCCTTTGCCGTTTCTATTTTTGTGCTGTAAGGGAGGGAGGCCACCTCCTTCGGAAACTGCGCCTTTATATATCTTGTCCCATCCTCAATGCTGGTGCCCGGATAAACACGCCGCTTTATTTTTTAAATTGGGGAAACCCCCCAAACCTCCAGTTTATTTAAAATCTCTTCATCACCAAGTTAGACGGGCAGATGCATGAAAGAGACAACATAGTCTCGTTTTGAAGTTTCTTTATCTCACAGTTCACTCCTTTTATTAACAATCCCTCAATCAGTTTATTACAATGTAACATCTCATAATTATCTTTAAATCAAAGATAGTTACATATCTGATTTTGGGTGGGTTTCCCACATAAACGATGATTAATTCTACTTGATAAAATAAGGCAACCACACAATTTCTGGTTATTTGTTTCTTTTACCTGAATTTCTTTCATTTATGGTGTGCATTTAACAACCAACTCATTATACTACAACCACAACAGTCCTAGTATCCTTCATACCCCACTTGTGCATCTGAGATCAAACATTAATCCATCTTGATCAAACTATGTATCAAGTCTTTGCTTGTACAAACACTATGTGTAAGAGTCAAAGAAACCAGTCTTATCTGTGTTAAACACTGAAGGAGTTCAGAGGAGATATCGACTGAAGTTACTGATGTCCTTGAATCACAATGGTAGTCCGTATTGTAGAACGTCAAAGTAGTCCTCAATGCAAATCCATAGAAGAGAAGACAATTTGGTCAACTTAAGTCCTTTCCATCCCCAACATCATCATAGGCATCAAACATCCCATAGCCATAAACCCTTAGTTGAGAATGAAGCAAAAATGCTTCTCAACAAGGGTTCCTCAAATGCAGTAGCTAGATCAACCTTTCCAGGTTCCTCATGAAATGAAACCGCATAGTTTACTTGACCCAAGCATTTTTTGACTTTTGCTGGCCCCTTCCATTTGGCAGACAATTTAGACATAAACCTATCATCTGCTTTGGACAAAGGATGAGCTCGAACCCAAACTAGGTCTCCTACTTGAAATCGAGTATGTTTTCTTCTTTTGTCATAATAGCGTTTTTGTTTGGTCTGAGCTCGTTCTACATTCTCCCTTACCACCTGGATAAGACTTTGTTGTCTATCTATCACTTAATAGGTAGGGCTACTTGGATCAGGTGGTCGCCTAATGGTTCTTTCTAATGGACCCTTAAGTTTGCGTCCCAAAGCAACCTCGGCAGGTGTGTAGCCCGTACTTTCATGCCATGCCGTATTAATTGCAAACCTAAATTCAGCTAACCACATATCCCATTGTCTGTGGTGCTCCCCTACATATGAAGCCATCATTGTTTTGAGGGTACGATTGACCCTTTCCGTGAGGTTTGTTTGTGGGTGATAAGCAGTTGTTAATTTCTGCACAACTCCCCATTGCTTACACATTAAGTTAATAAGATGGGAGGTGAATTGTGCTCCTCGATCTGATACAAGGTAAGCAGGAGTTCCCCACCTCGTGAATATTTCCTCCACTAAGATACGTGCTATTTGGGGAGCCTTGGCCGTTCGTAAAGGAAATAACTCCACCCACTTGGAGCAATAGTCAACCACCACTAGCAGGTGTTCATTCTGCTTACCACTCTTTGGAAAAGGTCCCATCAAATCTACACCCAGCATTTACCCCGGCTCAACCACAGCTGTTGACTGTAAATATCCAGACAGCTTTGACAAGTTAGGTTTGTACTTCTGACATACATGACAAAACTTGCAGTACTTCCATACATCAGCAAGCATACTAGGCCAATAGGCAACTTCCATTAGCCGACGCAATGTCTTAATTCTTCCGAGATGCCCACTCAATGGATTATCATGCGCGTACTGCAAAAACTCCTCTCGGAGGGATGCTGGGATGACTAATTGCAATTTCTCTCCATCCTGGTTACTAGGACACTGCGGAATAACAACCCATTTTCCCACACATATCTTACACGTGTGTTATCCGCATCTGCCTTCTCACTCAGTTCTTGCACTTCCAAATCCTCACTCTGAGCAGTGGCTAGTTCAGACAGGTTTACCGGTAACATTGCTGGCTTAACTGGGGACTTCATGGCTTTAAGAACTGTCAACCTTCCTGAAGTTGCCAATGGTTCCATGCTTCTTGATAGTACATCCGGAACAACATTGGACTGACCCTTTCTATACTTAACAGTAAACTGAAAACCTTGCAAACGGATGGTCCACCGTGTCAATCTTGAAGACAGTTTGGGGTGTTGGAACACCCAAGTTAACACAGAGTGGTCCGTAATCACCTCAAAAGGTCGACCTTCTAAATAGGTTCTCCATTTTTCCACTGCCCAGATCACTGCGAGACATTCCTTTTCTGAAACAGAATATACTCTTTCAGGTCCTCGCAACAAACGAGATGCGTATGCCACCACATGCTCTTCTCCCTCTACCTCTTGAGTCAGTACTGCTCCTAAGCCAACCTCACTGGCATCTGTTTGTACTCTGAATGACCTTGACAGGTCAGGTGGAATTAGTACCGGAGTATTCGTCAGGTCTCGCTTAATGGTGTCAAAAGCTATCTGGCATTCTTCTGTCCAAACCCAAGTAGCATTATTTTGTTTCAGCGCATGAAGTGCAGCAGCCTTTTCCGAAAACTTGGGTATAAATCGGTGATACCATCCGGCCAACCCGATAAAACGTTGTAGCTCCTTAAGAGATTGAGGCACCGGAAAGTCACCTACTGCAGATACTTTTGATGGATCTGTCTTAACTCCTTCTCCAGATATTATATGTCCCAAGAATGTAAGGGATTTCTGGAAAAAATTACATTTTTTCAGGTTAAGAGTAAGACCAGCATTGAAAAGACGGCTGAACACCTGCTTAAGATGCTGCATATGCTTTTCTTCATTTTCTGAGAATATCACCACATCATCTATGTATATCAGACAGCATTTTCCTCTTAGATCCCTGAGAACATGCTCCATCATTCTTTGGAATGAAGCTGCAGCATTTTTAAGGCCAAAGGGTAGACGGAGGAATTCAAATAGCCCTGCAGAGGTAACAAAAGCTGTCTTGCGTATGCTTTCTGGTTCCATCTCCATTTGCCAATAACCAGTCTTGAGGTCAAGAGTGCTAAACACCGTTGCTCCATTCATTGATTCCAGAATGTCCTGTATTTGTGGTATAGGATAAGCATCAAGGTGCGTTTTTGCATTTACGCCTCTATAATCTACACACAGCCTTGATTCTCCATCTTTTTTAGGTACCACCACTACTGGTGCTGCATATGGAGAAATTGAGGAACGGATGATCTTCTTATCCAGTAACCCTTGAATTTCTGCATCTATGAATTGTTGTTTTTCTCTTGACACCTTATAAGGTCTTTTCCTTACAGGCACTTCATCAGTGGTGATTATCCGATGTTTAACTACACTTGACTGCCCTATTTCATTGGTGCAGACTGTGGGCCAGTTCAACATCAGCTCCCTCAGCACCTCTTTGCCATGATGATTCATATCAGCTTTCTGAACAATGTCATGGATCGACTGTATAGTTTCCTCTGATGCCACTAAAGGAGACAGAGCAAGGTAAAAATGTACAGTAGTACAGGATTCGTGTGACAATAATGGAAAAGTTACCATGTTCTCATCATCATCTAAGGCTGGCAGTTGATACTGAGATCTTCTGAAATCAAGGACGATCTCTGAAGAAAGCAGAAAATCCATACCAAGGATAATGGGTACTGTTAGATCAACATCACGCATTACATACAATGTAAGATCTCTTTTCCTCCCTTGCAGGTCACATTCCCATTCCAGCTTACCAATGGCATCCTGCCTCTGACCATTGGCTAGCAAGAAGGATTGACCATTACTCGGTATACACGGTTCTTGACATTGCAATTGCTTCCAGCAAGATTCTTTTATGAGCGATAAAGTAGTGCAAGTATCAATCATTGCTTGGAATTATCTGCCACGTAAAATGATTGGAAGACTGATCATTTCAGGTTGAACAGCACTCTTTGTAGACTGCATAGTTATCGTGTTAGCTGGAGCAGACCTAGGTACAACTTCTCTAGAAACATTCGCTCTCCGTTGTTGTGTCTCTGAATTAACTTGGCTCCAGTATCTTCTAGATTCTTCAATATCTTTTTCAATTTGGGTACCAAATCTTACTAAATCATCTACCCCTCTTACAGTTCCTCTGAGTAAACTCGCCAGTCGGGGGTTACAGTTTCTTAAGATAGCATGTACAATTTCCCTCTCTGACATGTCCTTGTTTCTTCGAAGGCACAGGGCTCTATAATGATAAGCAAAATCTCTAATACTCTCTTTAGTACCCTGCTTTCTTTCCAACAATCTTCTAGCCGCTTCTTCTTCGTAGTCCTCACTTAAGAATGAACGCAAAAATATCTCTTTGAACCGTTGCCATGTCTGAACGTTCTTCTTTTCTGCTAGCCACCAATCTTTTGCAGTACCCTTTAACACAGATGTCAAAGACGCAAGAATTTCACCATCATTGAGAGGCCGGATGTCAACGTATTCTTCACATCTTTCTATGAAAGTAACAGGATCTTCCTCTTCACTATTGGTAAAACTTGGAAATTCTATTTTCACTGGTGGATGAAAGGACATCATTGACACACCTTCTACACATGACATTTGGCTGCTTGGTACATGGTAAGTCTGGCTTCCACCTGCAGTTCTGGAAACAGGAGCAGAAAGATTTGATTTTGGGTGCTAAATGTATCAATTAGTTCTTTAACAGGCTCTCTTATACTAAGGAATGCACCAGAAGAAAAATCTAGTTTGGGATCCTGCTCATCCCCGTCACTCGATCTTCGGCTTGCCATATTTTATCAGCAGAAAAAAAACAATCATACGTAAAAGGGTCCCTGTTCGGGGGACATTATGGAACATCTCATAATTATCTTTAAATCAAAGATACCTTTCATTTATGGTGTGCATTTAACAACCAACTCATTATACTACAACCACAACAGTGCTAGTATCCTTCATACCCCACTTGTGCATCTGAGATCAAACATTAATCCATCTTGATCAAACTATGTATCAAGTCTTTGCTTGTACAAACACTATGTGTAAGAGTAAAATAAACCAGTCTTATCTGTATTAAACACTGAAGGAGTTCAGAGGAGATATCGACTGAAGTTACTGATGTCCTTGAATCACAATGGTAGTCCGTATTGTAGAACGTCAAAGTAGTCCTCAATGCAAATCCATAGAAGAGAAGACAATTTGGTCAACTTAAGTCCTTTCCATCCCATACATGATCATACACTGTTAAAAAAAAGTTCCGTTAAAAAAACGAAAAAGTGCTGGTAATTAATTACCAGCACTTTTTCCGTTATTGTACAGGCAATTCCGTAAACCTTAAAACGGATATTTCTGTAGATTTACCTGAGTTTTTCTGTACCATTGACGGACACTTCCGTCAAACCTAAAATGGAAAATTCCATATTTTCAATAAATTTTTGCGTTATTGTACGGACAATTCCGTAAACCCTATAACAGATATTTCCGTAGATTTAACAGACTTTTTCTTTACCATTTACGGACACTTCCATCAAACCTAAAATGTAATATTCCATATTATTAAAGTACTCAATCTGTACCATTTACGGACACTTCCAAAAATGGAGCGCAGCTGGAGGAAAACAAAACTAGAGGTATTTCGTATTGCTTGGCGGGAAAGTAGCATATCCTACAGAAAAGCATTAAAAACTGCTAGATCTGATTACTTTTCTTCTCTTTTAGAAGAAAACAAACATAACCCCAGATATTTATTCAATACAGTGGCTAAATTAAAGAAAAATAAAGCCTCAACAAGTGTTGACATTTCCCAACACCACAGCAGTAACGACTTTATGAACTACTTTACTTCTAAAATCGATACTATTAGTGATAAAATTGCAACCATTCAGCCGTCAGCTACAGTATCACATCAGACAGTCCACTATAGACCCCCTGAGGAACAGTTCCACTCATTCTCTACTATAGGAGAGGAAGAATTGTATAAACTTGTTAAATCATCTAAACTTACAACATGTATGTTAGACCCTATACCATCTAAGCTCTTAAAAGAGGTGCTTCCAGAAGTCATAGGTCCTTTTCTGACTATTATTAATTCCTCATTGTCATTAGGATATGTCCCCAAAACCTTCAAACTGGCTGTTATTAAGCCTCTCATAAAAAAGCCACAACTTGACCCCAGAGAACTAGTTAATTATAGACCAATCTCGAATCTCCCTTTTCTGTTCAAGATACTAGAAAAGGTGGTATCCTCACAATTATATTCCTTCTTAGAGAAAAATGGTATATGTGAGGATTTCCAGTCAGGATTTAGACCGTATCATAGTACTGAAACTGCTCTCCTTAGAGTTACAAATGATCTGCTCTTATCATCTGATCGTGGGTGTATCTCTCTATTAGTTTTATTGGATCTTAGTGCTGCGTTTGACACAATTGACCACAACATTCTTTTGCATAGACTTGAACACTTTGTTGGCATCAGTGGAAGTGCATTAGCATGGTTTAAATCGTACTTATATGATCGCCATCAGTTCGTAGCAGTGAATGATGTATCATATCGATCACAAGTGCAGTATGGAGTACCTCAAGGCTCAGTTCTAGGGCCGCTACTCTTCACGCTTTATATGTTACCCTTGGGAGATATCATCAGGAAACATGGTGTTAGCTTTCACTGTTATGCTGATGATACGCAGTTCTATATTTCCTCGCAGCCCGGTGAAACACACCAATTTGAAAAACTAATGGAATGCATAGTCGATATAAAAAATTGGATGACGAGTAATTTCTTACTGCTAAATTCAGAAAAAACAGAGGTGTTAATCATAGGGCCTAAAAACTCTACTTGTAATAACCTAGAACACTGTCTAAGACTTGATGGTTGCTCTGTCAATTCTTCGTCATCAGTTAGGAACCTAGGTGTGCTACTTGATCGCAATCTTTCCTTAGAAAGCCACGTTTCTAGCATTTGTAAAACTGCATTTTTCCATCTCAAAAATATATCTAAATTACGGCCTATGCTCTCAATGTCAAATGCAGAAATGTTAATCCATGCATTTATGACTTCAAGGTTAGATTATTGTAATGCTTTATTGGGTGGTTGTTCTGCACGCTTGGTAAACAAACTACAGCTAGTCCAAAATGCAGCAGCAAGAGTTCTTACTAGAACCAGGAAGTATGACCATATTAGCCCGGTCCTGTCCACACTGCACTGGCTCCCTATCAAACATCGTATAGATTTTAAAATATTGCTTATTACTTATAAAGCCCTGAATGGTTTAGCACCTCAGTATTTGAATGAGCTCCTTTTACATTATACTCCTCTACGTCCGCTACGTTCTCAAAACTCAGGCAATTTGATAATACCTAGAATATCAAAATCAACTGCGGGCGGCAGATCCTTTTCCTATTTGGCACCTAAACTCTGGAATAACCTACCTAACATTGTTCGGGAGGCAGACACACTCTTGCAGTTTAAATCTAGATTAAAGACCCATCTCTTTAACCTGGCATACACATAACATACTAATATGCTTTTAATATCCAAATCCGTTAAAGGATTTTTAGGCTGCAGCCTGGAATTTAACTACTGGTTTCGTCTGGTCAGAGGAGAACTGGCCCCCCAACTGAGCCTGGTTTCTCCCAAGGTTTTTTTCTCCATTCTGTCACCGATGGAGTTTCGGTTCCTTGCCGCTGTCACCTCTGGCTTGCTTAGTTGGGGTCACTTTTCATCTACAGCGATATCATTGACTTGATTGCAAATTAAAACAGACACTATTTCAACTGAACAGAGATGACATAACTGAATTCAATGATGAACTGCCTTTAACTATCATTTTGCATTATTGAGACACTGTTTTCCAAATGAATGTTGTTCAGTGCTTTGGCGCAATGTATTTTGTTTAAAGCACTATATAAATAAAGGTGATTGATTGATTGATTGACTTCAGTCATCCTAAAATGCTTAATTCCGTACAAATAAAGCACAAATGTAGAATCACAGCAATTATTTATTTCCTTTAACAGCTGTCAGTGCTTTAAAGTGATTGCACTTTTTGAATTGCAATATTAACATTACAACCATTAAAACATTCAGAACATCACCTTCACATTCAGAGCAATTTTACATACATAAACCACCTGTATTCTCAAAGAACTACAACCATGTCCTTTAACAGGGAGCTGCCAAATCTTGCAACTTTTTAGCACCCACAGGCTGACAGGCATTAATAACAAATGGATTTGTTAAATACATTGACAAAATAAGACATTAAAACTGCCAGCATTGCTGTTGCTGTCTCACTTGTCGGTGCAAAAGGGGTGGTGTTAGCGCAGTGGATAAGACGCACGTCTGTGGTGTGGAAGACCCAGGTTCGAATCCACTGTGAGACACCAATGTGTCCCTGAGCAAGACACTTAACCCCTAGTTGCTCCAGAGGCGTGCGACCTCTGACATATATAGCAATTGTAATTCGCTTTGGATAAAAGCGCCAGCTAAATGAATAAATGTAAATGTAAATGTAAAATGAGGAGCCCCCTCCAGGAGGATGCAGAAACCTACACCTCCAACTCCACATATCACACCGACAGGCAAAGCTCTGCAACCAGTGTCTGACCTTTCTACAAAAAACAAATAGAACATTAGAAGTATTACATTATACAACTTTTCTATAAAACATAAGTGCAGCAACAACCACCATGACCTTAGAAGGTCAGGAAGAATGACTCTGTGCAACATGCCATAAAGAGATTTCTGCAAAAAATAAAACAAAACTTACACCTCCAACTCCACATTGACAGGCAAATCTGTTCCTGGAATGACAAATATCGCCCACCTTCCCTCCCCCTTAACATGGGGGATTTGAAACTGCAGCATGTGTGTTGTGGGCATCTAGTTAAAACATCTGAACTCACATAATACTGTAAAAATCTGTATTTCTACTCCCAAGCCCCATGTTTTTGGATTTGCATGTGTGTGTGTACATTCAGTCCAAAAAGGTATTTTCTGAGCTTTGAGAACAGCTCAAATGGCCCACTCAGATTCCTTCTGCTTGCATTCAAATTCCTTCAGCTGAGAAACCAGCTTGCACACCTGTGGAGGAATGAAGTGCCGTTTCTTCCCCTTCTTCTCTGCCTTGGAGCCTCGCTCAGGATTGATCCCAAAGATAACTCTGAGAAAAAAATTATAATAATAGTGAGATGCAGACAAAGTTTGCACATGTAGTGTGGCTTGACAGGAGTGGAGTTAAATAGAGTTAAATGGAGTTAAATAAAATCATACATTTGTTTTCTTCAATATGCCCCTATGTGTGAACCTCTCTATCATTCTAGTTGACCATCTGTCTGGTACCCAGTGTTGTTGTGGTGCTTATCACCAACACATGACAGCATGCATCCTCAACATGTGTGCAGGGATATTATAAATGCACAGAACACAGAAGGGGATAGAAAACACAGTTGACATCGTCCTATCAAAAGGTGTAACAGCACATTTGAACACGGACTATCCTGGGGGTTACTCAAACATGGAGTGGAGCAACTGTGACATTCAGTGCACGTTACACATCAAAGTATTAACATTTGGGCATGAATCCAGCATGTATTATTTTTTAAATGAATATGTTTAGTCTTTGCTTCTGGAGGGGGTCCCTGGAACAACATATTTTGAGGTTGGAGTCTGCAGCCAAATACATTTCAGTTTGTTTGTCTTTGACATGAAAAGGTTTGACCACCACTGACATAACCTGGTCTGAGGTGCTAATGGTTTTAAAGAGATTGCTCAAACGAATTTTGTGTCAAGAAACCATTCTAAGAAAAATATGTTTTTGCTCCATTTCCCAACTAGAATCATGTTATGTTTTTGTTGTTTTTGATTGACTTGGGACACTATGTAAAGCAAAACGCATGTTACCTGCGATTTTAAAAAATATGACACATTTATTCTAACAATAGTCTTCAACAGGGAGCTACGAAATCTATGAACGAATCCATATTAAGGGGGATCATAAGCCAACAACAGCTGATCTAAAAGCTCACAGCATGTGGTGACACATTTTGAGCTTGTACATCTCAGATAAAGGGGTTTGGTGTAGATTGACAAAAAGCAGGTCGGGTGCAGAAAGGCACGGCAAAGTCACATTTACAAAGTATTTCCAAACAATGAGTGCTTACCTTTGCATGAATTCGAGAGTAAAAGCCATCTCTGGTGGGTATTGGATGTTGCAGACATAAAACATGGAGAAGACGTAGCTCAAGGCCACAATGGGAGAGGTGATGTGGTCATTGACAAGTAACCCATTTAAGAGCAATCTTGAATTGCTGGTCACCTTAAACACAGATTAAAAAAAAGATAAAGAAAAAAAAAAAACAATTCTGAGCACCATGTACAAAAAAAAAATAATCCTATATTTTAAGGCAAGCAAAACATTTCTTTAATAAATACGACAAAACAACAGCTTATAAAACAGCTCGCTGAGATACAAAAAATATTTAACTACAAACCTCTGACTAGGATACATGGGGTCACTGGGAGTTCGACTTCAGGATCTGCAGAGATCTTTTTTGGTGACAGACATGACACATGAATTAATGTTTCCAGTGCACACAAACTTGCTGGCAAATTGACTATCTGCTAGAGTCTTCATCAGACAGAGGTAGCCATTAAGCACAGACATTGATGTAAATAGTTTATAGAGAGAGAGTTTATAGAGAATATCAGCAGCACAATTAGGGGAATCTATAATTCATACTGTGATTGGTTACTTGTTCACCACTGGATGCAAATAATTGTCTTGCACACAGTTTAAAATGTTCAACATCTACCTCTTTTTTGTCGAAGAGTTTACACGAGTCTTCCTTGAAGTATTTTGCAATGCCACAGATGAGCTGTATTGGACCTTCGCCCGTCTTCATCCCTTTGGAGTCAAGGAAGTCATTGATCCCCTTTTCTTTTTTGGAAAGTTCCTGTTCAAGGTTCAAGGTGTTAATTTTGTAAAGGTACATAAGACTAACACTCATTTTCGTTTGGCCTCCAAAAAATGCAGCTATGGAGAGAATTTTGAAAACAAACAAAAAAAAAACAATTAGAATTATTTTATTTTCATTTGCAACCTGTTCTGTTTTGATCTCAAATGTTCTGCTTTTTTGGTTGCCACTTCCTGATTTTTGGTCTCAAATCTATTCTATTTGATTGTTCATCCAATTTATAATATTTGATTAGTTGCCAGTTTATCTTTTTTGGTGTTAACTCTCTTTTTGGTTGCAAATCTTTTTTTGATTGATTAATAAAGAAAATTCTCTCCATATGGAGCAGCACAGCACAATCATAATAATAACAGTAACAACACACCTGTGCCAGCTTGTTTTGTACAGAGAAGCCAAGGAGTTTAGATGCATGATCAAACAGGTGAGGAACTTCAAACAGGAAAGGCCACTCTTCCTTTACAACGCCAATAGGGGTATCAGCATCGTTGAGGATTTCACGCTGAATGGGATATGTTTCAGTCATCAATTTTCGAACAGATGACTCCTAAAGATATGAGGCAGTTAGTCAAACTGACCAATTAAAATAATAAAACAGGGTATCAATTTCAATAGACTATGGGCGTAGTGATGTCAGACGATCTACAATTTCACAATAGCCACATTTCCACTGTCGGGCAGTGGTGTCAAAAGTACTGGCATTCATTACTCAAGTAGAAGTATAGATACTAGGGTTTAAAAAGACTTTTGTAGAAGTTGAAGTATCAACTCAAGCTTTTTACTCAAGTAAAAGTGTAAAAGTACTGGTTTAAAAAACTACTTAAAGTATAAAAGTAAAAGTAATGTAAGGGAAAAAAAATGCCATTAAGAACAAAACTTAGGCCGCACCACAGGGGCCTATTGTGCACTACCCCACCGCCTCAAAAAACATTTTTCTAAAGGCCATAGGCCATAATGACTATAATGTTATATTAAAATGTTCATGCTGAAAAATTTGGGATGCACTAGGCTTCCTGTTTCAGCCGCATATATGAAAATACAAAAATGGTGTGCACATCCCAAACATCCAATTAGGACGCAGGTGCAAGACAACTAAATGATATAGACAAATAAAGAAGTGAAGTCTGAACACTGAAAACTACTGCTCCAGAGGAATTTAATCAAGCAACGTTTCGACCTTCAGGTCTTCATCAGCCGCATATATGCCCATTTAAAATGAACGCACTTTAGTACAATACAAATACATTAAAGGACTAGAGATATGATGACTAGTTGCCAATAAGTATTGTTATGGTGCAAAAAGTCAAACTTCAGAGGCTTGTCATCAATAACTTGTGATTAATCAAAAACTAAAACTGAAAAAGAAATCATAATCCTGATACTTTCTTGATTGACAGCTTCTTGTATTTGGTACATACGTCTGCTATGTCCAGTGTTCGGGGGGGAACGAGTTACAAAGTTGGTATAGCCTACTTATCACAACATTGTCAATCACATCGTCAATCGAAAATGCTAATTTATTAAAACGTCTCGCTACCGAACTACCTACAGTAGCTTAATTTGTGGAGGACGAAGAAAAAGCACTCATTTGGTAAATGAGCCAGTGAGAAATAATAAGTTTTAAGAAGGGTCAAGTGCCTTTTCAATACTTTTAAAATGGTACCGGCTCTTAAACGGTGCCTGAACTGATACTTTAAAAAAAAGAACCACAAAAAAACTATGGATAACTTTAAAGAACATTACAAATATTTAAAATAAA
The DNA here is from genome assembly GCF_003368295.1 of Carassius auratus. Lineage (NCBI taxonomy): Eukaryota > Metazoa > Chordata > Actinopteri > Cypriniformes > Cyprinidae > Carassius > Carassius auratus. The sequence continues at coordinate 4,386,263 of NC_039298.1, read as the reverse complement.
TCCATAGCTTGTTGTGCAAGTTGTGCTTCCCTTAATCTAAGGCTAATAAATGTATTTCACAATCTGGGTCATTATTTAATACAAAACCACACATAATGTTTCTACTGTATCTCTGCCACTCACTCTGATATTTAGTTAAGATGAGTGCTGTCTGTCACTGTCTTAAATCAGTTCTGTGAATTACTGTATGGTCATTCTTTATAAAGTAGCAACAATGTCGTTTTTAAAATACAGTACTGTGCAAAAGTCTTATGGAAAAATTAGTGTTTTCTCCCCAAAAAGGGTTTTAAGACAGTTATTTATATCTTTTGCTGTAGTGTGTCAGTAGGAAATATCAATTTGCCATTAATTTTAATAATAATCTAGTGCGATTTTGAATGCACAAGCAGTCTGACAACGGCAAAATGAATGTTTGGAAATGTAAACTGATATTTTATACTGACAAAGTACAACAAAATATATAAATAACTGTCCGAACACCATTCTTTTAAGTGAAAATACTAACGCGTCTAAGACATTTGCATATACAGTAGTGTATGTATAAAGTACGTATGATTAAATTAAGTATATTTAAGTAAGTGTAATTAAAGGATGTGTTCGTTCATATGTGTTAAGGGTTAGATTTTCGCAGGAGAAAACGCCTTTGGTGTGATGAGCGAAAACTTTACAGATGAGAAACCGACTGCTACCTCGTGACCTTTTGTAAACTGTATTTATGACAAAGAACTGCACAGATATGGATATTCTAACAATCTATCGATAAACACATACCTCGTGTCCTCTGTTTGTTTAAGTGCGCATGCGCTGCTCCGTTCGCGGTCTTCGCCTCTGTGGATTGAAGAGCGCGCTGAAAGACGGAAGGAGACCGGTCTGACGCTGGTTTCATGTGAAATTTAAGCGGACTGACTCTGAGGCGATCGGATACCGGTTCCATACCCAACCCTACTTTTAAGAAATATATTTTTTGATAAACGAACCCAAAAACTGTCTATGTCCTGGCTGGACTGTGATGTGATTTGTGTCACGTGCAGGTGCGATGGATCGCGTACAGACCAATAGGGTGTCGGAATGGTATATGTTAATACTTCTCATCCAACCACAATCAAATTCACTACATCCGGATGGATTTTTTTTTGAATGATGACAAGCCGGAATGAAAACAAGCCGAAAATGAAATAGCAGTAACGAAGCTATTTTTAAAATGTAAGGAGTAGAAAGTACAGATACTTGCCTGAAAGGAGTAGAAGTAAAAAGTCGGCTGAAAAATAATCACTCAAGTAAAGTATAGATACCCCAAATTTCTACTTAAGTACAGTAACGAAGTATTTGTACTTCGTTACTTGACACCTCTGCTGTCGGGCCAGTGCGAGCCAGGGCTTAAACCGGGCCGGGCGGGGCTCACAGCCCCGGGCCAGTAGCACGAGGCCAGAATAGCACAGGGTTTCCACAGTGGAGCTTGAAGCACCGCTGCACGTCACTAAAACACGCCCTTTACACGCCTCTCAGAACAACGCCATGCAACCTCAAAATTTCACCAACAAAGAGAAGTTATCAGAAAACTAAGAAATAAGTCACTGGAACATGCACGATCACAAAACAAACATGATAAAAGCGGCAGTTTGTTTGCATGCTTTGTTATATATTCAAAATCAAAAGCATCGATGTTTTAACTATAGAAAGTGATACATTGATCATATTGTTTTAATTTATCAGGACTCAAAATTATTCACACATAAATACACTTATTTCTATTTTATTTATTTATTTTTAACGCTCATGAAAATAGCCTGCTTATTCAGTCGAGTCTGTTTCTGTTTATTAGCCACAGTAGCCGTCATATTTAGAATTAACGATAATATCTCTATTTTTATAAAAGCTCCTGAACAAAAAAACATTATTAGGCTATATTATTTTATAATAGGCAACGTGAGATAAACTCTCGAGACGAGGCTTGTGACAGATAATATAAGTTACTTAATAAATACACGATTGTGATAGAGAATAAGAAGCTGACATCTGATTTCTTCAAGCGGTCATATTTTACCATGTTTACTATGGTAACATGTTTAGCGTGCATATCTTTTTCATCGCTTATAAATATTTCTGCCTTGTTTAGTGTTTATAATCCACAGATCAAGTTATTTCAAACACTCGCTGCTGACTGAAAGAGAGTTTTGATCTCGACTTATTTAAAAAAAAGTGTTCAATGCTGATGTTAAAGCGGTTATCTTTCTGAAATGATCCTCAGCGCAGACTCTCTATTTTTATAAAAGCTCCCAAACAAAAATCATTATTATATTTTGATGATATGCAACGTGGAGCTAAACTCACGGAACGAGACGACAGATAAAATGTTAATTAATAAATACACAATTGTGATACAGAATAAGAAGCTGACGTCTGATTTATCCAAGCGGTCATTTTTAACATGTTTACTATGGTAACGTTAATGTTTAGCGTGCATAGTCTTTTACATCGCTTATAAATATTTCTGCCTTGTTTAATGATTATAATCCACATCGGATCAAGTTATTTCAAACACTTGCTGCTTACTAAGAGTGAGTTTTAAGCTCAACTTATTTTAAAACGTCTTTAATGCTGGTGTTAAAGCTGTTATCTTTCTGAAATGATCCGCGCTGACTCTCTCCAGACGCTGAGAAACTCCGCCTTTGTTCATAACTCCTCCTCTAGCCCCAGCTGGCCCGCTTTGGCCCAAGGATTTCGTTGGGCTGAAAAACCCTGGCCGTTGGGCCCGAGGAAGCCCCGGCGAGGCACGATCAAGCCCCGGAAGTGACAGTGGAAACGCGACTGGCCCTGGCACGCACTAGCACGCCCGGTCCTAGCTCGATAGTGGAAACACGGCTAATGTGTCCTAAAATTTCACGTGTCCTTACAACACAAGAAAATAATGGATGATTGCAGACCCACCTGAAGATCCCGGGTTTGAAAGGCACGTTTCAAGTCATCTCGTTTAGACAGCAGGTCTTATCTACACACAGTTCCCTCAATGATTGGATCCCACGCCACACATCCATACAGATCTGAATTCCTTGGCCTTTTATTTGTTGAATTTTCACCCCCTGCTTGCCTCTTCAGTGAGCTTTTTAGCCTCTTCATATTTTCAATTCTGTGTTCCAGCTGACGAAAGACAGTTTCAGAACCATCTTTTGCAAAAGGTTTGTTTCCAAACGGCTCTGTCAGCTTGAAGGAGGCAGGATATTGTCCTACAATCATACTGGCGAGTTTCCCTCAGCTTTTGTCTACCAGGTCTTCCTGGGTGTTTGTGGAGGTAATCTTCAGCAATGATCCGAACCATCTCTCGTCTGTCTTTCCCCATTATGTACTTCTTTTCACGCAACTCATCCATGACTTTTGAGGAAAATTTGTGCCATAGCACAGAATATGTGTTTTGGGATGGGGAGTCGGCTGTCTCTGGTGGTGTTTAGGGCAGCTGAAACCTCTGTGGCTCAGGTGTTGATGAGGGGCCAGGCCTGGTGAACTGCGGTGGAGCTTGTGAATCTATGGATGACATGACACACATCTCCATAAATTAAACACATCACGATTGTTACGAATCAATTAATACATTGGTCCTCTATGTCCAGTTTGGGTCCACCAGAAATACAAATGCACCTAATTACGAAAACCAATTATAGGGTAGTTATTGGCATGTACAGCTGATGGCAACCTTTTTTTTTTTTTTTTTTTTTTTAATCAACCTTTGTAGTCTCAGAAAACTTGCATTAAAACAGAGGGGCAAAAACTCACCTGCTTGCAATGCTTTGACAGCTCTGACGAATCTTTTGCACTGAATGAATGGCAGAGTGTCTTTAATGTCCTCCGGGTCCACAAGGCTCAGGTCATCTACAGAGAAAACTCCTAATTCCTCCAGTTTAGGCATGAGTGTATCCATCTGATCGCTACTGAGCGATGGCATTGCTTTCTTGACATAGTTTTTTCACAAGTTCCATGTTGGTGTGTGTTTAAGAGGAATGAGCCACCGAGTACCTCTCTGGTAAGAATAAAGTGGATGATAATCATCAAATTTATTCAAATCATGGCAACTGAACAGGTCATTAGCATTTTCATCAAGTTCATAGAGTCCAAGCTCAGGTACCCAGCTGGCAGTTTTCCCTCGAAGCAAAAGTAGGACAGTAGTATCATTTTTTACAAAAATGCTTGCAATTTGTCCTAACTGCAGTTGTCTTTTGGCATAGCTCAGTAAGACCAGCATTCCATTTGCATATGTAGTGCCTTAAACCTGCACTCTCTCTGTAACAACGGAGTTACTTGAGTTCAAATCAAATTCTTCAACCATTGTCTTTATGTTCTGGTCATAGAGCTCTGGATAGAACCGTGTTGAGTCTGAGACATGAACCTGGGGACTAAACAAGGTACCAGAAGACTGATAAGCCTGAAGCAACTGGTGCCGTTCAGCCAGAGACTTGGTTACATTTATGAAGTTCTTACTTGCCCTAATGCACCTTTTAAAATAAGAATGTTTTGATTCAAAGCGCATTGTCCAAGTATATATGAGTGGGCCAAATTGTAAAGTCAAATGTGCATAGTGAAGCAGGTAGTGGTGTTTCGGTCTAAGTTGAACTCTTGGAAATAACTCTTGCCTCAATTCCACATACAGTTCAATCAGTCCCTTCATGAAAGCAATCTGCGACTCTGAATGCCGAGGTGCACAGACAAATTCAAATAGCTCCCTCAGAAGTAGTACCAGTCCCCATACTTCATTATCAGCATCTTCAATTGTGTCATGCACCAAAACAGGCTAGAATCTCAAAAGCCACCTGTTTTGGGCTGCATGCCCTCCAAGCCTTGCTCTTGTAGTGGGAATAGTGTTTAGCTTGTCGCTGCTTTCACCAGGAAATTATTTGATTCTTTCATTAAGAACCTCATAACTGAACCACTTTTGTGTTCTGATTAAGAACTGCAAAAACAATGCCAAATCATAATCTACTACCCCTTCAAACAGATCATGAGCTAAACAAGCTGGTAAGCCTGGCTGACACACACAAAGTTGGACAGTTTGTTGAAAACACTGTCACATTTCACACCGTGATGAGTGTGTACTTCATTGTTACTTTCCAGAAACCGCACAGTCTCATTATGATCAGCTGGATTTCTATGAGTGAAAACTGTGAGAGGGTTTGACTGAAATTCATTTTTTGTTGCCAAACAGTATCTGCAGAAATATTGAGCTGTGCTGAAATTTTCTGTAAAGCCACCAATCATGTGGGAGCCCAGATTATCTCCCATTATGCACGCAACAGTGACTTTATATATCTTTCCATTGAAAGATATGCCCCTTTCCTCCAGCTCACACAAGTCTGACACTAGCTTATTGAAAATCTTATCCATTCCAAAGTATTTGCAATCTTTCTCTACACAGAGTAATGCCAACTGTATCTGATCAACAGTTGATCATTGGTGTGGATGAAAATTTCCAAGTGTGAAGTAGACAGCCAATACTTTATGCTTTGTCTTGGCAGATCCGAGTGGATTAGCCACCTCAAAAGCATCCTGAAAGAACATTACCTTTAAACTGTCTGGGTCTGAGGAAAACATGGCATTGGATTTGATGGCCCACCCATCAGTGACATCACAGAGTACATCATCTTCAGAATTTGAACTAGGACTGTGCTGATCTATACCTTGCTGTATCAGAATTACTTTGAGGGTTTCCAGTATTGGGATGTAATGATAGTGCCTCTTCTGGCCACTGCGATTGCATCCAAGAAAGACTTCAACAGGTTCAACATAGTCATAGTGTGACTTGTAATATTTCAGCCTCTTGTGTTGCGTAGTTAAATGACCGTTTTCATGTAATACCTTGTGCATAGGACTGCTCGTATAGACTATTCCCAATAGATGTTACAGTCTCTTTTGGAACACCATACTTCCCCAGTTCACGGGCTAGTGCATCCACAGTATATTCCTGTTGAATATCACTTATAGTTCTCATTTCATTTGCTATTTCTGTTATTGTGGAGGCTGAGACCAAATATTTTGCCTGTAAACCCAAATAAAACTGAGCAAGACTCTCTGTGAAGCTGTCTTTCACTTGATCACTGCAGAACAGAAATTATCACTATGTTCTGCATCAATGTTAAAACTTTCAGGTTTTTCAAGTTCTACAGGTTCTACATGTGATCCTTCACCTTGGAAAGACCGTTCTGTTAGTTCACATATATGAACTGGGGCTATCTAGGTAACATCCCACCCTTCATGGTATCTGGAAATATGTGTTAAAAAGGATGACTTTACATTGAATGTCTTAGAACATCCATCAAAGGGACATGTTACAGTCAAACCCTCATCTATGTGACCACTCAAATGACACTTTAAAGTTTTAAGATCAGCATATTCACTGCTGCAAAAATTAAACGAGCACTTTAACTGTACAGACACATTGCGGTTCCATGTTTGTGTGTTCCTACTGTCTACATGTGCTCGTGACATATGCACAGCAAGGCTACTGTATGTGTTAAGCTTCCTTCTGCAATCCCTATGGCCACATAAAAAAAATACATTATTATTATTTCTGTGTGTACGGCAGTGTTTCAAGTAATCAGTCGAAGACCGGGCACTAAAGCCACAAATGTTACAAGTCAACATGTTTAAGAGATTGAATTTGCCAAGTGAAGGATAGACAGAATCAGAACAGAATCAATATGAAAACAATAAATTCAGATCAGCACAGTGAAGCACATTCACTTTTCAGATACCTTCAAATAAGCAATCTGTTTTGGGCTGCATGGGCCACTCTCTTTGGGCTGCAATGTTTTCCTCACTGCTTTTTTCACTTTAGGGAATGGGAAGTCTTATAATGCACAGGGGAAATCTGATTCTACTTAATCATCACCCCTTTTAATTATTGCCATTTTCAGTTGTATGGTAACGTAACACAGAGAGCTATAACAATTCACACACACACACGTGGCTTATTAACACATACGCGCGCACGCCCAACTTATGAGCTAACTTTAGCTGGGCAAACGGGCCGTCATCCACCCACGCTTCAAAATAACGCAAAACGCACACATTCAAATGTTACCATGAAACACACACGGCTACCAACTGACTATCGAGACCAAATTTCATGTACGAGGAGGAACAAAAAAATGGCTTTTGACGTACTTACGTACTGCTCAGCTGCGAACCACACTACCCTGTATAGCTCCGGTTGGAATGCTGCTAAAAACCTAGAAACCTTCGAGACAAAATTAACCAACTAATAATTTGTCCTACATTTCATGGGGGAAAAGCAACTGTCTGGCGAGGGGTGCCAGAACAGAACGCCCGCCATGCATACGTAAATGAACCGAAAACGTGCTTATCGTGTATTTAACATGTTTAACTCAATATATTTTGTTTGAGAGGTGGCACTCCATTCCTATTCTCATTACACACAACCAACCTGTTTCCAACTTTCCATGTGACTCGCAGAACTTCAGGCTGGCACTGACCGCACTGAGTGTAATGGCGTCTGAAAATTCTGGCTGGGGGAGAAAATTCTACCCATACTGCCTTGCGCAATAGCAAACTTTCCGTATTTCGCAAAACGGAGCGATTCCGTAGCAAATTCACGGAAAAGGGACCCCTAGATTTATGGATTTTTTTAACAGTGTAGGCATCAAACATCCCATAGCCATAAACCCTTAGTTGAGAATGAAGCAAAAATGCTTCTCAACAAGGGTTCCTCAAATGCAGTAGAACAGCTCAAACACTGCTACCATGCACATGGGCACACAAACCAACTCTCAATCAATTCTTCTTCTATCCATTTATCCAGGCTTACCTAAAGTTAATACTGCCCCCTACCAGGGAGGATCGCTACTACAGCTGCACTTAACTCGTAGCAGGCTGAAGACTGTTACAACAAGTTTCTTCTTTTTCCATTGTCAGCTCGTATTCTTTTCCTTGTCTTGGCCTTAGTGCCAAGATTTCCCCATATCCACATTTGTCCGTCACTGCTTTAATAATATCCACAGTCCTCACCTCACTTACATTCTCCACATTCACAATAACAGTTGCCTCCTTCAAGTATTTCCTTTTACCAAATGTATCTCTTACATCTTGATTTTTATCGTGTCCTGCTCGTTGTCGATACTCCAGTCCAGTGTGGTTTGCCATGCGTCTCTCTCCAGCCAGTCCAGTGTCATTGCCATAAGTGTCTCTCCAGCCGGTCCTGTGTCGTTAATCCATTAATCCGTCCATTTTAAGACAAAAATAAAAAACAAAATCAGAGAAACCACCCTCCAGCCAGCAAAAAGCTGCTGTTAGGTTGTTTAAAATAAAATAAAAAATCACACAAAAAACTAAATTAAAGTCCAAAAACAACTTACAAACAAACACAAACAGAAAAATCAAAATGGAGGAGAGCCTTCCTCTGCCAACTGCAACCAACACTTCCTGTAGCTCTCTAGCGCTCTCAGGTTGGTATGCCCATAAGCGGAGACTGCTGCAAAGAGAGGGCTATTTAAAGATCAGCCGCACCAATCGCCAGTACATTATATAAGTAGGAAAGAAAACCCAAAAGTTTAAAGCACCTGGTATTCCTAGGCAGTCTCACATCCATGTACTAACCAGGCCCAAACCTGCTTAGCTTCTGAGATCAGACAAGATCAGGCATAGCTTTTTTTTATTTAAATTTTTTTTATTGAGGTCTCAAAATACATTACATCTCTCCTAAATACAGAGATTCACATTCCAATTAAAAACAAAAACAACAAATAATAATAATAAAAAAATAAAAATACTTTTATATTTCTAAATATTTTTCTTATACATTATTCCATTTCTGGCATTTGCTATTTTACACTTTTTTTTCCTACAGATACATTTATGTCATGTTTCAAAAGAATGTTCTGTACCTGAGAAGAAAACATTTTCATAAACATCTCTGCTTTTCCCTCCAGTTTCCAATATTTACACAATGTAAACATGTAATCTTCCACCATATACAATGTCCACACATCTATACAAACAGACCTGTTTTTAACTATAATTCTTGTTTTCCTAATAGCATTTTTCGCCAAAATAATTAACAAATTGATCATGATTTTATTCTTACACTTCTCCTCCTTTCCAAACACAAATGTTTTTTGCCAGTCTTGATCTTCTTTTCTTTTCCATAGGTCGTTCAATATTTCTTTTAAAACTATAAAAAAGAGCCCAATTTCTCACACAATAAAAACAAATGCAACACACCCTCATATTGTTTTTTACAAACCTTACATAATGCACTTTGTTCTTATATTATAATACACGACCTCATTTCTGACCATATTACATTATGCCTTATAAAATAATCAAGACACTCCAAATTTGTGCACACCAATACTCCCCTCATATTTTTCCATATTTCTTCCTCTTTCAAGCCATTGAAGTTTCTTAACCACATATCATTTGAATTTGTTTTTTTTAAATATCTCTTCCGTTAAAACCTGATAAAACATTTACTTCTCCCAAATAAAATCTAAAACACATCTTTTTATTCTTACTTCCACCCATCTTGGCATTGCGCTCACCATTAAAATATACCACATTTTGGATAAAATTAAAGCATTAACCACTAAAATTTTCCCTTTCAAACTTAAAAATCTTCCCCTCCAAAAAATTTATCTCTTTTAAATTTCCCCCTACAAGTTTTCAAACATTCTTTCTCTTGCCCCTTTTTCGTCTTTTCCTAAAATCTCACCCAAAATTTGTTTCCTTCACCTCCTCAAAATTAAAAACTCCTCCTAAATTTGGTACCTTTCCAAACTTCATGAACACAGTTTTTTCTTCATTAACTCTTGCACCTGTACCTTTACCATACCTCTCAAATTTTTTTCATTACTTCCTTGATACTTTCTAAGTCTTTTAAAATCAGTGTTGTGTCGTCTGCATATTGGAATATCTTTTTCTCTTCTTTACCTTCTTCTATTTTAATACCTTGAATGCTTTTATCTTTCTTAATCATTAAACCTAAAGGTTCTGCTACCAAAGTATATAGCTGTGCAGAGAGTGGACATCCTTGCCTTATTGACCTTGTTATTCTAAAAGGTTCCGTTTAGAAACCATTACACGTCACTCTTGTCATTACGTTATTATATAAAATTTTTATCCATTCGTTACATTTTTTTCCAAACCCAAAACGTTCTAAAATAGCAAATAAAAAATCATGTTCTACCCTATCAAAAGCCTTTTCAAAATCTAAATTTACAACATATCCATCCTTCTGTGTTTCATTTAAATAGCTTATGTCTCTTACACCACTCGTTATATCAGCAATATCTCTCCCTCTTAGACCATATGCCTGATTAGTCACTATAATTTTGGGTAAAATATTTTAATTCTGTTTGCAAGAATTTTAGATAGTATTTTTAAATCTGTGTTTAACATTGTTATTGGCCTAAAATTACTCAAATTATTTTTACTTCCTTTCCTTTTATAAATTAATCAACCCTATACTCATCCTCTGATCCAATTCTCTTTTATTACGAAATCTCCTTACATACTTCCTTTAAAATCCCACTTATCTTCTCTTTAAAAACTTTATAAAATTCATTTACTATACCATCTGTCCCCGGGCTTTTGTTTCCTTTTAAACTATTGATAGCTTGTACAATTTCCTCTTCAATAATTTCTTCATCACATTCCTCTTTATCTTCTCTAATTACTTTAACTGTAACACTCTCTAATAACTGATTTTTCTCTTTTTCGTCGATTCCTGTTGTTTCAAAAAGCCCCTCATAATAGTCTTTCTTTAATTTTAAATAGTTAAAATTTAACATATCTTTCACTATTTCTCTTTTTTTGTAATTCTTTTATTAACTTTTTCTTGCCTCTACTTTTTTCTGCAATTGTGTTTTTTGCCTTACTCCTTATAATTGCTCCTTTACACTTTTCTTCCTTAATTTTCCGTAACACTTCCTCCAAAAGTATTATCTGTTTTACCTTTACTTCACTTTTATTTGTCTCTTCTCCGAGTTTTTTCCTTATTTCCAGCTCCTTTGCTTTTTTTTAACTCTCTGTACCATTTTGCTATAGTTTATAGAATATTTTTTTATTTCATACTTTACATTTTGCCACCATAATCGTTTATCTTCCAAGTACATTCCATGCTCTTTCTCTTTATCTAATATTTCCTCAATTCCTATTCTATAACGTTCACTTGTCAAAATTTCTGAATTTAGTATCCACACTCCAGGCTCTTTTTTTTTTTTTACTAAAATCAATATTCCATAAAAGCATTTTGTGATCACTCAAGCTGGTATCCTTATAACAAATGTCCCCAAAAAAATATTACATATCCCTTTCACTTAAAAATAAATTGATTCTTGTTTGACCCATAAAATTCCCAACCAGTTGTCTTTGGGAAAAGTCTCTTTTCCTTTCATGGTTTTCCCTCTGAACACAATGGAGTCCATCGCTCTGTTTTCTTTGTGGATAATTTTGTGTCGTTTGGTCCACGGTTGTCCACAGCCCTCTCACAGCCTGTTGTTAAACAGATGTGTTGCCTTAGTGGCGCGAAAATTTTCACGTAATCGTGCTGCTCGTATGAGGATGTTTGCAAGGTACCAGCTGAAGTGCAGCAAGGACTTTGCAGTTTTGAGTTTTTATGCATTTTGCACCTCTGCCGTAGACCAAAGCGACCCTTTCCCTGCCTTGTTGGTTTTGGAGTGTCGCAAAACCGTGACGCAACGCGTCCTTTTCCGTGCTCCAACACGGTTAGCGCTCGCACTGCATGCGAACCGCGCCCGAGTCCAAATGAACCGTGCTCTGGCCCACCTCTTCCAAGCGGGCCAGGGCCGGCAAATCGAGCCGCGCCCAGGCACGGTTCGGAGCACTCACACTAGTCAAACGAACCGCGCTTTGGTGGTCAAACGCACTCGGGCACGGTTCAAACTGGCTAGTGTGAGTACACCTGGTATTCCCAGGCGGTCTCGCATCCAAGTACTAACCAGACCTAAACCTGGTAAGATTCATAGATCGGCCATTGACAATTATTTATTTTTTTGGCAAAATTATTATATACTTAGTGAAAAATTCCAAAAAGCTTACAGCACCTGGTACTCCCAGGTGGTTTTCTATCCAAGTACTAACCAGGCCCAAACCTGCTTAGCTTCCGAGATCAGACGTGATCAGGCATAGCTTCTTTTTTTTCTTTTTTTTTTAAATTTCAGTCATTACAAAACAAACACTATTTCTTAGTCATACAAGTTCATTCATCTCATAATCAAACTAACATCGTCATTGAAGTTTGTTGCTGAAGGAATAACATTCACATCACATAACAATATGTCATCTTAATCATCTTCTCCTGGCATGTAAAAATGCTTTTGTTTAAAGATGCATATAAAATTATTAATCTGCCATCTGGTTTTCCAATTTAAAATAATTGTATAACATTTCTACATAACTTTCTAACATTTGTTTAAAAAGCACCCGTAAGTTTAAATTTCAATCTCTGTTACTGGCTACATTTCTCCTTTTCCATATTGCTTTTTTTTTGCCAAGATTAAAAACAAATTCACAAGTTTCTTATTTTCTTTGTTCTCTGTCATTCCCAGCATACAAAAAACCTTTTCCAGTCAGTAACCTCTTCATTTTCTCTTAATTCTTTGGCAATTTTTTTTTCAGTTCATTAAAAAGTTTTCCACATAATAAAAACAAATGTAAAATACCTTCATCTTCTTTTTTACAGACTTTACATTGAGCATTTGTTGCCTTCTGCATTATACACAATCTCATTTCTGTGTAGATCACATTTTGTCTGATAAAATAGTCTAAACATTCTAAATCTACATCCAACCATTTCCATGTTCTATTCTTCCAAATGTCTTTTTCTTCAATTTCATTAAAATGCCTTAACCAAATCTGGTTGGCAACAGATTTTTTAGACACTCCATTTATAAAAAAAACTCATAAAACATTTTCACAGTACACAAATTGAAATCAACCCTCTTTTCTGTACATTTTAAAAACACCATCATTTTATTTTATCTCTCTCCCTTCTTCTTAATCTCATCTAGCCATTGCTTTGGGATTGCTTTCTTGACATCTTCAAACTGTTTTTTAAAACCATGACATTAAAATCCTCCTTCTCCTCCATTGCATCTTTAATCACTTGGAGTGGTAAAAATCCCTCTTTCACCTCCCATAAAACATCTCTCACTTTTACGATCCCCACTTGTAGCCACTTCTTAAAATAGATATCTCGCTCGTGTATCTTTATTTTATCATTTGAAAACAGAAGCTGATTTAAAATCGCTTCCCTCCTCTCCGGATTAAAATCCACTTCTGTTAAAAAAAAAAGACTCCAAGCATTTAAAACCTCTTTATAAAACTGTGGTATCCCCTCCATCATCCAACCTTTCAAAATGTTTTCCCCAAGATTAAAATTCCCACATTTATTTAAATAAAAAACCATCAATTTCTTGCATTCACCTCTCTTCTTATCATCCAAATATTTCTTAACCACTTTTACCCTCATGCTTTTCATCTTCTGTTCCACATCGACTAAACCCATCCCTCCCTCTATCCCGCTATCCTTGGAGGTTTTTTTCCCCATAAAAATTCTAAAATACTATTTTTTTTTAATTCTCTTAAAAACCCAGTTTGGCAATGGCATCACATGTAATTTGTACCACATTTTTGATAACATTAAAATGTTTACAATTAAAATTTTCCCTTTCAAACTTAAAAACCTGTTTCTCCAAAAAATCAGTCTCCTATGCATTCCTCCCAATATCTCATCCCATATATTATCAACAGTTTCCTTCTCATTCTTTGCTAACCCTGCTCCCAAAATCCTAATTTCTTGTACCTCTAGGAATTTAACAACCCCCGTTAAAACCTCTGACCTTCCGAACTTCATATATACCGTTTTTTCTTTTTTGTAACGTTTGCACCTGATCCCTCACAATAGCATTTAATTTTTTTCCATTACTTCTTTAACACTTTTTATATTTTCAACAACAATTGTGGTATCATCAGCATACTGCAATATTTTAGTCAGTTCCTCTTTTTCTTCTAGTTTTATTCCCTTTATTTTTTTCTCTCAGTTTATTAAAAGCCCTAATGGTTCAGCCACCAGAGAATATAACTTCACTGACAGTGGACACCTTTGTCTCATAGACCTTAAAACCTTAAAAGGTTCAGTTAAAAAAACATTACATTTGACTTTTGTTAAAATATCGCTATATAAAACAGATCCATTTTATAAAATTCTCTCCAAAACCAAATTGTTTTAAAACAGCCAATAAAAACACATGCTCCACTCTGTCTCCTTTCCTTTTTCTTTTATGTACCCCATTATATCTCTTATGCTACTCATGATATTTGCTATGTCCCTCCCCTTTACTCCATATGCCTGGTTAGTCTCTATTATGTTTGGCATGATATTTTTTAATCTGTTCGCTAAAACCCTGGCTAAAATTTTAAAATCTGTGTTTAACATTGTAATGGGCCTAAATTTCCTCAGTTCCGCTTTGTCTCCTTTTCTCTTGTAGATTATTTTCATTAAGCCTAAACCCATTTCTTGGGTGTACTCTTTCTTTTTTAAAAACCTCTTGGTAGACTTTTTAAAATCAGGCTTACTTTTTCTTTAAAAACCTTATAAAACTCACTTCCAATACCATCTATTCCTGGGCCCGTATTCATAAAGAATCTTAATGCAAAAAGTAGCTCCTAGTGACAAAATTCTAAGAAAATTCTTAGAAATGTGGGCGTTTACTCTTAAAATTAAAGAACAAATCCTAGTAAAGAAAAAAGTAATTCAGAAAGCATCTTAACCCTTAAAAGAGGTCTTAAGGTCATACTTGTTAGGAGCACAGACAAGGACTTTTAGAGGCTTAAGAGTTTCTTTAGCAGAAGAGAAAATGGCAGAAAGACGAAGAGGCTGAAGAAATGTGTTGCAGAGAATGGATGACAGGGAGTTAATAAGACACTATAGATTAGATAGTATCTATCACATTTTTTAACTGTTTTTAAATTCATTTTAAGTAAATGTTTTAATCATTTTAAAAGTTTTAAAATTGCTTGTTTTATTTTTGTTATTATTTTTCTTCATGATTATTTTACTTTCTTTTATGTAAAGCACTTTGGAATACCATTGTATATGAAATATGCTATATAAATAAACTTGCCTTGCCTTGCCTAGATCGTGCAGGGATCATGACTGGGTTTGTGATCATGAGGGTTTGTGACTGATCTTATTAGAGACGTGCTAACATCTCCGACACAACGCAGAAATGCCATAGCACCAGAAATTAAAGTTATCACTACATTACAATATTTGGCAACTGGGAAAATGCAACAATGCAATAGTGATGATTTGGGTCTGTCACAGCCTTCTCTAAGCAGCGTGATCACACAAACAATAACAGCACTTTCAGAACATCTTATTGTGTCGCAGTTCATTTAGTTTCCACTGGACATTCCCACCTTGCAGGCTCAAAAAACTGCATTTATGAATATAGCAGGCTTATAGGTGCGCACAAGCAGGGGGAATGAACCGTTAATAGTTTGTGCTATATGCTCTTTAAGAATGGCCTTGTGTTCATTCACTAACTGGGCTAACAGTAAACACTGTTCCTCTGTCCAGTTTGGCTTTGTCGCCCTTCTTGGTTTTGATTCCATGTTTGATACATTAAAACCAACATTCAAACCGCCACTTAAATAGGACAGCAATCACTGTAATTTGAAAGAGTGGAACAATTTTTTATCATTTTAAGCCAATTAAATACCTTATAGGAAATTAAAAGCATGGTAAATAAAAGGATTTATATACACACATATAATGTGTGTGTGTGTGTGTGTGTGTGTGTGTATGTGTGTGTGAGAGAGAGAGAGAGAGAGAGAGAGAGAGAAGGGTCAAATAGGAAAACTTACGCATGTAAATTCAAAGTGAGAATTAGAATATACCCTATAATTAAAATCACTCTTTTCCTTCTTGGACAACCAACCAATCACACTCTTCAAAAGATTGTGTCATACATAGCAACGGGGTCAACCCCGCCTCCTCACTAAGATGAAAGTTTTTGTCTTTTCCTTACTCAGAGTTGCTGTCAGATTGGTCCTGAATCGCTCTTAAGCTAAGACTCCTACGTAAAAGTTTTTTAAGCTATATTAAGAGTTTCCTGAGAGGACTCTTAGAATCTTTATGAATACGGGCCCTGGGCTTTTCTTCACACTTAGCTGATTTATTGCTTGCATAATTTGTTCAGTTGTTATTCCCTTATCACATTCCTTTATATCCCCCTCACCGACTTTTCATGTTATCTGTTGTAACAAAATGTTCCTTTTTTCCTCATCCCCTTCCTCTGATCTAAAAAGTTCTTCATAATATGTGCTTATTTCCTTTGAAATCCCCTCCATGCTTAAAAGAGCTTGTCCTTCCTTATTCCTAAGTTATTTAATTATTCCCGCCTTCACCCTGCTTTTCTCAAGGTTAAAAAATAATCTACTACATTTCTCCCCTTCTACTGTATATTTAGCTTTACTTCTTAACGTCGCCCCTTTATATTTCCATTCTTCTATTTTCCTCAACTTTTCCTCCACTTCAATTACTCTTTGCACGTTTACTTCATTTTTATTTAACTGCTCTCTTAACGTCTTTCTCATTTCTTGTTCCTTTGTTCTTTTTACCTTTTACAGTAACTCATTACATATTTCTTTGTCATATTTCATGTTTTCCCACCATTGCCTTTTATCTTCTATATACATCAAGTCTTTTTTCCCCTCATCTAATTTATTTTCTATCTCTTTTTTTTAAAACTCTTCCTTTAAAACTTCAGTGTTTAAAATCCATACCCCTGGTCCCCTCATTTCCTTTTTAAAATCCATTCTCATTTGCACCATTTTGTGATCACTTAGTCGTTCCTTATAAAACACTTCATCAATAAAACATTCCAAATTCCTAGTACTTAAAAAGTAGTCTATTCTAGTTTGACACATAAAATTCCCTACCAGCTGTCTTCTTGTAAATTCCCTCTTTTTCCCATTTCTTTCTCTCCACACATCAATCATGTTCTTCTCATCCATCAATGACATTAACTCCTTTCTTCCCCCATCCGATTTAAAAACCATTCCATATCCATTTTACTAAAAACAATGTTAAAATCCCCGGCAATTATTACCCTCTTCCATTTTCCCATTTACTCAGCTATTACATTAAAATATTTTTTCTTTTCTATTTCTTCATTTGGAGCATGTACGTTTACTAAAATAAAATCATCTTCATTCATCTTAATTTCTACAGCCATGCATTTAACTTTTGTGTCATTATACATTTGCTTTGACCTGATACCTCTATCTTTTCTTATTAACATCGCAACTCCTCCTATTTTTCCCTCCACATTATTAAAAAATAATTCCCCTTCCCATCTTTTATTTAAAATCCTCCATTACACTCTCTTTCCAGTTTGTTTCTTGCAATAAAATCACATCTTCATCCCTGCACAGTTCCTTGACTTTTTCAAATTTCACGTCATTCATTAACCCTCTTGCATTAAAAGTAACAATTTTCCAAACAATTAAAAAAGACAAAAAAGACCAACTTTAGCATCATAATTTCGTTATCCTATTTCCTCCCCCTCTATTGCACTTCTTCCACAGTCTTCTTTCAGCTCGTTACTTTGTTTACACATTTTATTTTTAGCTTTCTCTAAATTGGGTATTACCTTAACCTTTCTTCTTCTTTTATTGGATGTACCTGCAGTGCTGTCTCTGCACGTTTTCACTGTCTTTGTCCTTTCTGTCCGTCTCACCTATCCATTCAGTCTCTTCTGGCTCTTCCATTTCTGCTTGTCCAACCTCGTTTAACTCCATCTGTATCTCCATTTCCACAATGCCCTGTGTTAACTCAGTCTTTTCAATCTCATTGTCATTGTCCTTGCTTACGTTGTCCTCTCTTTGCATTGCTCTGGTGTCTTCCCTTTGCTCCTCTTCATTGTCTGTCTCATGCATCTGCCCACTCCCCCTCTCTTCTCCATTTTGCTGGTCTCCATACAAGCACTCGCATTTGTCCAGTACACAATTGCAGTCTGGACACCTCACCAGCTTACAGTCCCACGCGAAGTGGCCTGTTTCTGCGCATTTAAAACATTTAAGGTCTGGACAGTCCTTCATCACATGATCAGGGCTCATACACAACCTGCAGGTTCTCACCTGCTTGCTATGTATCACTCTATAGTATTGTGGACCATCTTCCATTTCAATTCGAGTACTGTAGGGCAAGGGGGCCACTTCTTTTGGGAACTGTACATTAAGGAACCTCGCTCCATCTTCAATGTCTGTGCCGGAATAAAATCTTATTCTTATCTGAGAGACAGGAGTTACCCCCCATCCCTCCAGCTTCTGTAGAATCTCTGCAGGCAGATGCATGAAAGAGACAACAAATTCTCTGTTATTAAAATTTTTCATTTCACATAGTTTTCCTTTAATCATCAATCCTTCGTTCAGATTTTCAATATCTTCTTCCTTTTCAAACTTAATTTCGTACTCTTTCATCATTTTGTGTCTAACAGCTTGTATTTTTCTCACACAACTTATCTTTCAGTGCTTGTATTATGTCTTATGCTTTTCCTTCTTGCACTTCAGTCAAATCCACTACTACTGTAGGTTCTTTTACATCTCCTTTCAGGCCCATCTTTTTCTCGTCTATTTTTTTACAGTCGGTTTGCCAGTTGCCGCCATGTTCCTCGTGCCAAGTCCATGTCTGTTGCCGTAGTTCCGTACATTTTTCAAAAATAAAGAAAACAAAAACAAAATGATCCCTCTTAAACAGCTATGCTGTATTCGGAGAACAAGTAACAAAAATAACCAACAATTGAAACAAAAACAATTATTAAGACTCAAATAACCAAAAAAAAAAAAAAAAACACAAACAATTTTGGGTGAACCTTCTTCACCCTTCACCCTTCTTCAACACTTCCTGTTGATCGCTTACTCCCTCTAGCGCCCTCAGGTTGGTATGGCCGTAAGCGAAGACTGCTGCAAAGAGAGGGCTATTTAAAGACCAGCCACTCTAATCGCCAGTACATTATATAAGTAGAAAAGAAAACCCAAAAGCTTAAAGCACCTGGTATTCCTAGGCGGTCTCTCATCCAAGTACTAACCAGACCTAAACCTGCTAAGATTCAGAGATCGGGCATTGACTCTATTTTTGTTTTTTTTTTGCAAGATTATTAAATAATTAGTGAAAAATTTCCAAAAAGCTTAATGCACCTACTATTCCCAGGCAGTCTCCCATCCATGTACTAACCAGACCTAAACCTGCTAAGATTCAGAGATCGGGCATAGCCAGGTTGGTATGGCTGTAAGCGAAGATTGCTGCAAAGAGAGGGCTATTTAAAGATCAGCCAATCTACTCGCCAGTACATTATATAAGTAGGAAAGAAAACCCAAAAGCTTAAAGCACCTGGTATTCCTAGGCGGTCTCTCATCCAAGTACTAACCAGACCTTAACCTGCTAAGTTTCAGAGATCGGGCATTGACTCTTTTTTTTTTTTTTTGCAAGATTATTATATAATTCGTGAAATATTTCCCAAAAGTTTAAAGCACCTGGTATTCCCAGGCAGTCTTCCATCCATGTACTAACCAGGCCCAAACCTGCTAATATTCAGAGATTGGGCATTGACTCTATTTTTTGGCAAAATTATTTTATACTAAGTGAAAAATTTCCAAAAAGCTTACAGCACCTGCTATTCCCAGGCGGTCTCCCATCAAAGTACTAACCAGGCCCAAACCTGCTTAGCTTCCGAGATCAGACGAGATCGGGTATAGGTTTTTTTTTTTCTTTTTTTTTTTTCAATTCATTTACAACATTCCAGGGAACTCAATTTTACAATTCCTTTACACATTTTGTACATTACCTGAGATCATTTTATTAAAAAAAAAACATCCATTCTCCTTTCCATCTTACAATACACATATAACATCTGCAAATATTCTTCCATTCTCTTTTTAAAATATCCCCATTTGTCTATTTTACAGTCTTTGTTTCTCACTATGTTTCTTCTTTTCCATGTCACATACTTCCCCATAGATATACATATATTGACCACCTCCTTATTTGTACAGTTTTCATTCAGTCCCATTATTATCAACTCGTCCTAGTTTGGAATATCTTCTTTTTCTCTTAGCTGATTTATCAAACCTTTTAAAATCATAAAAAAATCTTTCAATTCATCACAATATAAAACAATGTAAAAATCCTTCATCCTCTTTTTTTACATACTTTACACAAAGCATTTTGTGTCAAACCAATTTTACAAAGCTTCATCTCGGAAAAAACGACTTTATGCCTTATAAAATAATCCAACGCTTCCATTTTTACATCTAAAAACCTCCACTTAACATTCCTCCATATATTATTTTCATCCAATCCAGGAAAATGATCAATCCAAAACTCATTTACTTTTGGTTTTGTGAAAACAGATTCCCTAAAACACGTATAAAACATCTTCAGAGTACAAGAGTTAAAATCATTTTCCTTCTTCCCAACTTTAAAAGACACTTCTACTTTCTCTTCCTCTTTTTCCCCACTCTCTATTATTTCAATCCACTCTTTTGGTATTGCTTTCTTTACAACATCATACTGTTTCTTTAAAGTACTGACATTGAAATCATCTTTTGTTCTTCTAAAGCATCAAAGACAAACTGAAGAGGAAGAAACCCATTTTTATACTCGTATAAAACATCTCTTAATCTAGCCACTTCTTAAAAAACACATCTGTTCCATCTGTAGTAATCTTTGCATTTAATAATAGAGGTTGATTCAAAATTGTTTCTCTTCCTTGTAGCTTAAAATCAATATGTGGTGAGAAATCCCTCCATGCCTCTAAAACCTCTTTATAAAAATCTGGTATTCATTTTATCATTCCTTTTTTAACTCTCAGCCATAAAATATCATCCCCTATTCTCAAATTTGAACATTTATTTAAAAAATGTTTACAGTTTTTTTCAGTCGCTAACAAGCATTTGTCCAAGCAGTTGTCACATTTTCAAAACTCTAAACACAATTAGCACAGCATCTATCTATTGTGGCCATACCATTCACACATTTCATGTCGTTTTCACACAATATGGAGTCACTGAACACATTTCCACAATGCTTACATATTCTGAACAGACAAGCTATACCTCCCAACAAAATTATGGATCGTTTTTGCAGTATTTACAAATGTTAACACACAACATCCCACAATAGCAAAAACAATGTTCCAAACCTTAGATACAGTATAAAAACCTCTGCTTCTGCAATGATATCAGTTCAAAAACAATACATCTTAGCTGATTTATGTTGTTTAAATTGGGCCAACCACAACTGATTCCAATCTGGCTTAGACTCAATGGCAGGGCTTATTTTTTAAACAATAAACTTATACAATACAAGGAGGACTTTGAAGAGTGATGTTTTTGGAAACAGAAACAGAAAAAGAGAAAAACTGTAATGTATGGACGAAGAAGAATAAGAGCAAGGGGCCCAGTGAGAAGAGCAGGAGCAGTGAGAGGAGCAGGAGCAGTGAAAGATGCAGTGAGAAGTGAGAGGAGCAGGAGCAGTGAGAGGAGCAGTGAGAGATGCAGTGAGAGGAGCAGGAGCAGTGAGAGATGCAGTGAGAGGAGCAGGAGCAGTGAGAGGAGCAGTGAGAGATGCAGTGAGAGGAGCAGGAGCAGTGAGAGATGCAGTGAGAAGTGAGAGGAGCAGGAGCAGTGAGAGGAGCAGTGAGAGGAGCAGTGAGAGATGCAGTGAGAGGAGCGTGAGCAGTGAGAGATGTAGTGAGAGGAGCAGGAGCAATGATAGATGCAGTGAGAGGAGCAGTGAGAGGAACAGGAGCAGTGAGAGATGCAGTGAGAGGAGCAGGAGCAGTGATAGATGCAGTGAGAGGAGCAGGAGCAGTGAGAGGAGCAGGTGCAGTGAGAGGAGCAGTGAGAGGAGCAGGAAGAGTGAGAGGAGCAGTGAGAGGAGCAGGAGAAAAGAGAGGAGCAGGAGCAGTGAGAGGAGCAGGAGAAGTGAGAGGAGCAGGAGCAGTGAGAGGAGCAGTGAGAGGAGCAGGAGAAGTGAGAGGAGCAGGAGCAGTGAGAGGAGCAGGAAGAGTGAGAGGAGCAGTGAGAGGAGCAGGAGAAGTGAGAGGAGCAGGAGCAGTGAGAGGAGCAGGAGAAGTGAGAGGAGCAGGAGCAGTGAGAGGAGCAGTGAGAGCAGCAGGAGCAGTGAGAGATTGTTTTGTTGCCCCCCTTTTTTATCTGGGCTTTTTGATGTTGTTGTTTTATGTTCAGAATGCTCTTATGTGTTTCATTGATATTTTGTTCACTGTAAGCAATACTGTCGAGCCTGTTCTGTTCTATCATACTGTGTTTCTACTGTACTGCCTCCTGCAGTAAACAGTAAAGGGAAAAATAGCTTTTTACTGGAATGCTTTTGAATGTGAACATTACTGTACATTTGGACATACAGTTCCAAACCAATAAATTTAGTGTAAAACAGTGAATTGCATGTTTTGCATGCAAATACCTGTAAAACTGAAACATAAAAGTCAATGCAGTTTTAGTAATGTCAACAATAGCCAGTATTTTGAAACCTGGTGTACTTTGATTGACTGTATGTACCTTGTGAGGTGAAAACAAGTGTTATTCTTTGACAGAATAATTTAATTTTAAATGGGCCAACCACAACTGATTCCAATCTGGCTTAGACTCAATGGCAGGGCTTATTTTTTAGACAATAAACTTATACAATAAAAGGAGGACTTTGAAGAGTGATGTTTTTGGAAACAGAAACAGAAAAAGAGAAACACTGTAATGTATGGACGAGGAAGAATAAGAGCAAGGGGCCCAGGGAGAAGAGCAGGAGCAGTGAGAGGAGCAGGAGCAGTGAGAGATGCAGTGAGAAGTGAGAGGAGCAGGAGCAGTGAGAGGAGCAGTGAGAGATGCAGTGAGAGGAGCATGAGCAGTGAGAGATGCAGTGAGAGGAGCAGGAGCAATGATAGATGCAGTGAGAGGAGCAGGAGAAGTGAGAGGAGCAGGAGCAGTGAGAGATGCACTGATGTCAACAATAGCCAGTATTTTGAAACCTGGTGTACTTTGATTGACTGTATGTACCTTGTGAGGTGAAAACAAGTGTTATTCTTTGACAGAATAATTTAATTTTGAGTCAGATTTCCAGTGTTTTGGTAAAGTTGGTGTGTGCAGATAAAGATGTGTTCTATTTTGAAATGAAGGTTTAGTATATATTTAACAAAATGTGTTTTTGAGAAGAAAATGATCCATTTGGCCAATTGTGTTTTGTAGGTGTGAGTCTGTGTTAAGAGTTTAGAAAAAGTATCTGAAGTATGGTTAAGCGCTTGTTAGCGATTGAAAAAAACTGTAATTATTACTTTCCATTCCTCCATCTTTTCTCTATTTAGATATTTCTTTACAGTTTTCACTCTCATACTCTTCTTCGTCTGCGCAACATCCATTAACCCCAACCCTCCTTCTTCTTGAGAACCAATTTAAGTTTTATGTGCAATTCTAGGAGGCTTATTACTCCATAAAAAATCCAACACAATACTCTTTACTCTCTGTTCTACCCACATTGGCATTGCAGTTACAGATAAATTATAGCACATCTTAGAGAGCATTACACTATTAACAATTAGAACTCTTCCTTTCAACTCCAAATCTCTCACTTTCCAAAAAAACAATCTTCTTTTCATTTATACCACAATCTCCTCCCATTTTTTATCTCTTGACCTCTTTTCATCTTTCCTCAAATTTACTCCTAAAATCTTAATTTCTTCCTTTTCGTTAAAAGCAATGCAAGCTGGTAATGCTGGCACTTCTCCAAATCTCATAAAAGCAGTTTTTTCCACATTTATCTTTGCACCTGTTGCTTTACAAAATTTCTGCATGAGTTCCATTGCTATTCTAATGCTCTCTAAATCTTCTATTATCAAGGTGGTATCATCAGCGTACTGAAAAATCTTTTGTCCTTCCCTTCCATTTTCAATATTTATACTTTTTATTCTTTGATCCTTTTTAATCATCATTCCTAGAGACTCTGCCACCAAGGAATACAACTGTGCTGACAATGGACAGCCCTGCCTTATGGATCTAGTTATCTTAAAAGCATCCGTTAAAAAAACATTACATTTAATAAAACTCATTGCATCTTTATACAAGATCTTAATCCATTTTCTAAAATTCCCCCCAAAACCAAAACGTTTTAAACTCGCAAATAAAAACTCATGCTCCACCCTATCAAACGCTTTTTCAAAATCCATGCTTATCACATTATCCAATCTTCTTTTCTTCATTCATATAACTTATCACATCCCTTATGTTGCTAACTGTATCTGATATATTTTTCCCCTGAACTCCATATGCTTGATTAGATAAAATTATCTTAGGTAACACTCTTTTCAGTCTGTTTGCTAAAATTTTAAAATCTACATTTAGCATAGTGATTGGTCTATAATTTTTTTAATCCTCCCTTTCCCCTTTTCTCTTGAATATTATTTTCCCTAGACCCATTTTCATTGCTTGATTAATCTCTCCCTTTTTAAAAATCTCATCATACACTTGTTTTAGTATTTTCAATAATTTATCCTTAAAAGCTTTATAAAACTCATTTGTTATTCCATCTATACCTGGACTTTTATTCACCTTTAATTGATTAGTTGCTTCTTCTATCTCTTCTATTTTTATCTCCTCATCACACGCTTCTTTGTCTTGATTATTAACTGTAGCCGTTATCGTCTCCAATATACAGTCTTTTTCCCCATCATCTATTCCTTGTGTCTTAAACAATTCTTCATAAAAATCTTTTACCTCCTTTAATATTTCTTTTGTTTCTTTTACTTTCCTTCCATCTTTGCATTTTATTTCTTTTATCGTTTCTGCCATTTTCCTACTTCTTTCTAGATTAAAAAAATAATTTTGTGCATTTTTCTCCCTCCACAGTATATTTTGCCTTACTTCTTTTCATTGCACCTCTATACTTTTCCTCCTCTATTTTACTTAAGTCCTCTTCTAACAAAACAACCTTCTGCACATCAATGTCCTCTTTACTTAATTCTTCATTTAATTCTTTTCTGATATTCCTTTCTTTTTGTTTCTTAACTCGTTGTAGAATTTTACAATATTTTATTGTAGATTTCTTTATTTCGTATTTTACATTATCCCACCATATCCTTTTGTTTTCTACAAACAAACTACTTTCCTTTTCTTTGTCTATATTTTTTTCTGTTTCCATTCTATAAGATTCATTTTTTTAAATTTCTGCATTTAAAATCCAAACTCCTGGCCCCCTCTCCATTTTATTAAAATCCATCAAAATAAACACAAAACTATGATCACTTAATGTTGTTTCCTTATAGTACACCTTTTCAATATATTGCTCTAAAAATCTTGTGTTTAACACATAATCAAAATTATTAATTGTCTTCTTGAATATTCTCTTCTTTTTTCATTCCTGTCCCTCCATATATCAATTAAGTCATTTTCTTCCATTAAAACATTCAGCTCTTTTCTTGCAGTATCTGTTCTATAAACCATTCCTTCTGCCATATCCATTTTGCTAAAAACTGTATTGAAATCACCAATTAAAATTACTTTCTTATACTTTACTGTAAAACTCCTTAAATCATTAAGTTGCATAAAAAAAGTTTAATCCTCACTACTTATTTCTACTGCTAAACATTTTCAATTTTTATCATCAAATACCTCATTCCATTTATCCTTCATATACTTATCAATTAAAATTGCTACTCCCCTTCCTTTTCTTCCATCCCCATTATTATATATTATTTGCCCATTCCATCTTTTTTCTAAAAAATCTTCCATTAATTCATCTTTCCAATTTGTTTCTAGTAATACAATTATATTTTCCTCTTTACACATTTCTTTCATTTTTTTTTCAAATTTCACAACATTCAACAAACCTCTTGTACTCCAAGATATAATTCTTAAGACCATTAAAGATAATAAATATTTAAAAATATTCATCATTTCATTTTTCTTCCTCTTCCTCCACTATATTTCACTATATTTCTCCACCTCATATTTCCCTCTAAATGTAGCTTTTTCTTTAATTTTTTCTTTTCTCTTTCTAGCACAGTCAATATTTGGTTTTACCTTCAGTAGACTACTTCTTTGCATACGAGTGAATTCTCTATCTCTTTTATATCCTTCAGTCTTTTGTCAGCTAATCTAATGGCCAGTACATTATATAAGTAGGAAAGAAAACCCAAAAGCTTAAAGCACCTGGTATTCCTAGGCGGTCTCCCATCCACCTGGCCCAAACCTGCTAATATTCAGAGATTGGCATTGACTCTATTTTTTGGCAAAATTATTATATACTAAGTGAAAAATTTCCAAACAGCTTACAGCACCTGGTATTCCCAGGTGGTCTCCCATCCAAGTACTAACCAGGCCCAAACCTGCTTAGCTTCCGAGATCAGACGAGATCAGGCATACCCTTTTTTTTTTTTTTTTATTAAGAAATTTCAATCAATAAAATACAATAGATTAAACACAGTCAATAGAAAATACAGAACATCGTCTTTACACATCTCTACATTACACATCTTTCCTTTACATCGATAATTTAAAAAACTCTTCCACTTTCTGGCAACTTCCACATTAAATCGTTTAAAACACAACAAACTTTCGGGGTAAAAACATCATAAAAAGAGTCTAAATTCTTTACACCTTTAAAGTACACATACAGTCTTTCAATATATAATTCTGTTTTTCTTTTAAACACACTCCAAACATCCAACACAATTTTTTCCTTTTTAGCCACCGTTCTTTGGTCCCATATTGCACTTTTCATTAGCATTACACACAGATTAATGAAACTTTTGTTTTGACCCTTTTTTTCCAACCAAACATCACAACTCTGTTCCATTCCATTCCATTTTCATCTCACTCCTCAGTCACATCTTTTATTAAACATTTATATTTCCTTAAAAGTCCTCTAGCTCTCTCCACTGTAAAAACATGTAAAATCCCCTCTTCCTCTTCCTGGCACACTTTACACAGAGCATATTCTTCCATTCCTATTTTATTTAAAATAACATCAGTAAAAACCACTGTATGCCTTATAAAATACTCCAAACATTCCAATTTTTTAAATCTTTTAATTTCTGCACCCAGTATCCATTTACAATCGGCTCTTTAAAAACATAATCTCTAAAAGCATAATAAATCATTTTCACAGTACATTCCTTAAAATCATACAGTTTTTCCCCTAATTTAACATTAATACATTTCTCTTTGGGTTCTCCTTCCATCCTTTCTATTCTTTTAATCCACTCTTTAGGTATTGCATTTTTAATGATTTCATATTTATTTTTTATTTCTTGTTCACTGTAATCTTCTTTTGCCTCCTCCATTGCATCCACAATAAATTGTGTTGGTAAAAATCCTTCTTTAAATTCATACAAAACATCTCTCACTCTTCTTATCCCCACATCCATTCATTTCTTTAAAAACATTTCTTTGTCTTGTTTTAAAATGTTTTTGTTTAAAAGCAGAGGTTGATTTAAAATGTTTTCTCTCCCATGTGGATCATACTCTACTTTGTCTAAAAATTTTCCCCAGGCACTAAACATTTCTCTATAAAACTCTGGTAATCTTTCTGTTATCCAATTCTTCGTTTTCATCCATAAAATTCCATCCCCCATGTTAAAATCCCCACATTTGTTTAAAAAATACTCCATTGTCCTTTTCCATGCTGTTTTGGGACGCTCATCCAGATATTTTTTTACTATTTTAATTCTTAAGCTATTTTTTCTCTGTTCTACATCAATTAATCCCATCCCTCCCTTCCCTGCTTCTCCTATTAATGTACTATATGCAATTCTTGACGGTTTACTATTCCATAAAAAATCTAAAAAACATTTTTTCAACCTTTTCTCCACCCACATTGGCATAGCAGTCATATATAAAACATACCACAATTTTGACACCATTAACACATTTAAAATTAAAACTTTCCCTTTTAAACTTAAAGTCCTCAATTTCCAAAAAAATAACCTTCTTTCAATTCCTCCTATTTCTTCCCACATTTTTTTCTTTAACATTCCTTTGTTCTTTTCCCATTAGAACCCCTAAAATACTTATTTCTTTTGTTTCTTTAAAATGAAAAGAATCTGTTAAAACAGTCACTCCTCCAAATCTCATATATATAGTTTTTTCTTCATTTATCTTACCTCCTGATCCCCTACAAAACATCTGTACTACTTCCATTACTTTATTAACACTCTCTATATCTTTAACTATTATTGTTGTATCATCTGCATATTGAAATAATTTTTCATTTCCCCCACTTCCTTCTGTGTTTATCCCTCTTATGTCTTCATCTATTTTAATAGCTAATCCCAATGGTTCTGCAACTAAAGAATAGAAAAGCACTGATAATGGAAATCCTTGTCTTATTGATCTAGTAATTTTAAAACATTCAGTTAAAAAACCATTACACTGTATTCTTGTTATTGCTCCCCTATATAAAATTGTAATCCACTTGATAAAATTTTCCCCAAACCCGTACCTTCTTAAAATTCCAAATAAATATTCATGCTCCACTCTATCAAAAGCCTTTTCGAAATCCAAACTAATAACATATAATTTTTTTTTCTTCCATATATTTTATCCTATCTATTATACTTAAAGTTATATCTTTCCCTTTAACTTAATACACTTGATTTGTTTCAATTATGGTTGGCATTACCTCTTTCAATCTGTTGGCTAAAACTTTTGTTATAATTTTCAGATCTGTATTCAGCATTGTAATTGGTCTATAATTTTTTAAGTCTACTTTATCTCCTTTTCTTTTTTATATCAACTTTAATAATCCCATCCCCATTCTCTGATTCATTTCCTCTTTTTTAAAAATCTCTTCATATACTTATTTTAAATTAAGATTAAAAAATCTTTAAAAACGATATAAAATTCACTCCCCAAACCATCTATACCTGGACTCTTATTTTTGTTTAATTCACTTATTGCTCTTTTTATCTCTTCTTCTTATCTCTTCATCACACTCTTTTTTGTCTACTTCTCCTAATGTTGTTTTTATTTGATTTAGTAACTCCAATTTCTCTTCTTTCCTCAACCCCTCAGTACTAAACAGGTTTTCATAATCAATCAATCACCTTTATTTATATAGTGGTTTAAACAAAATACATTGCGTCAAAGCACTGAACAACATTCATTTGGAAAACAGTGTCTCAATAATGCAAAATGATAGTTAAAGGCAGTTCATCATTGAATTCAGTTATGTCATCTCTGTTCAGTTTAAATAGTGTCTGTTTTTATTTGCAATCAAGTCAATGATATCGCTGTAGATGAAGTGACCCCAACTAAGCAAGCCAGAGGCGACAGCGGCAAGGAACCGAAACTCCATCGGTGACAGAATGGAGAAAAAAACCTTGGGAGAAACCAGGCTCAGTTGGGGGGCCAGTTCTCCTCTGACTAGACGAAACCAGTAGTTCAATTCCAGGCTGCAGCAAAGTCAGATTGTGCAGAAGAATCATCTGTTTCCTGTGGTCTTGTCCTGGTGCTCCTCTGAAACAAGGTCTTTACAGGGGATCTGTATCTGGGGCTCTAGTTGTCCTGTTCTAATGATGTAGAAAGTGGTGTTATGTGAAGTGTTTCCGGTTCCGGTTTACCTAATTAATGCAGCCTAAAAATCCTTTAACGGATTTGGATATTAAAAGCATATTAGTATGTTATGTGTATGCCAGGTTAAAGAGATGGGTCTTTAATCTAGATTTAAACTGCAAGAGTGTGTCTGCCTCCCGAACAATGTTAGGTAGGTTATTCCAGAGTTTAGGCGCCAAATAGGAAAAGGATCTGCCGCCCGCAGTTGATTTTGATATTCTAGGTATTATCAAATTGCCTGAGTTTTGAGAACGTAGCGGACGTAGAGGAGTATGATATGCTTTAACTACTTTTAATATTTCCTCATTTGTTTCCACCACTACACCAGTTTTTCCTCTTACTTCTTTAATCATTCCAGCTTTCCCTCTTATTTTTTCTAGATCAAAGAAAACCTTTGTACATTTTTCACGCTCCACAGTATATTTAGCTTTACTTCTTAGTCTTGCACCTTCATATTTTTTCTCTTCCATCTCTTTCAATATTCCCTCCAATTCTTTTATTTTTTGTATATCTTTCCCATTCTCATTTAATTTCTTTCCCTCTCTCCTTCTTCCCCTTACATATCTGTATTTATTTGCAATACTTTATTGTGATTTTTTTTACTAAATAATTAAAATAATTTTCCCACCATATCCTTTTATCTTCACTGTACATTTCATTATACTTTTCTTTTTCAATAATTTTTTAATACTTAAAACATACTCCTCATTCTTCAAAACCTCTACATTTAAAACCCATACCCCCGGCCCTCTTGTCACTGGACTCCAGTCTACTTGCATAAAAATTGGTTTATGGTCACTTAAGCTTGATTCTTCATATTTAATGTTACAGATAAATCCTTCAATGTTCATTGTACATAAAATAAAATCAATCCTTGTCTTACACATAAAATTCCCTCCTAGTTGCCTCCTTGAATATTCTTTCTTTTTTCATTTCTTTCTCTCCATACATCAATTATATTATTTTCTCCCATTAATAATTTCAGTTCTTTTCTTCCTTTATCATTTTTAAAAACCATTCCCTCACCCATTTCTAATTTACTGAAAATGGTATTAAAATCACCCATCATAATAACCTCTTTATGCTTTTAAAAAAAATCTCTTAATACATTAAAATATTTCCTCTTTTCATTCTCTACAGTCGGTGCATGAATATTAACTACAATAAGTTTTTTCTCCTCATACTCCATTTCAACCGCAATACATCTCCCATCTACGTCATTATATATTGTTTTACATGATACCCCACAGTTTTCTTTTATTAAAATCGCAACTCCTCTTCCCAGCCTCTCATCACCATTGTTATAAAAAATCTCTCCGCTCCACCTTTTCCTTATTTCAGTCATGTACTCTTCCCTCCAGTTAGTTTCTTGCAATAAAATCACATCCTCTCCTTTACACATTTCTTTCACTTTTTCAAATTTTCCTACGTTCGAAAGCCCTCTAGCATTAAAAGTAACAATTCTTAAAAGCATAAAACATATAAAAACATGCATAAAACCCATAAACTCAGTCCATCTCCTCCAAACCCTTTAGCAGCTCATACTTATTTGCACACTCAATACCATCTTTAAGCACTCTTTTTCTTGCAGTATCTAGATTGGGCATTACCTTTACAGATCTTCTTCTTTTCGATGATTTCCCCTGCGTCTCCTCATTTTCTTTTCCTTGTTCACACTCTTTTGTAGCATCATTAATTTCTACCGCATCCATCTCCTTTAGCACACTGTCCGTCCCATTCATTGGTGTACATAAAATTACCTCCTGTTGTGCATCACTCAATACTTTATTCCTTTCATCATCCAGTTCCATAGTATCCAAAGCATTTTTCAAGCTGTCAGTCAAATCCATCTCTGTCAAAATTCCCCCCTCCTGTTGTGTTTGTATGATGGGTTTGTTACACTCTTTCTGTTGTTCTATATCCTTATTTAATACCAGTCCTTCACCTCAAACTCTTTCTCCATCGTCTCGCTGCTCGTTGTCTCGTTCATGCACCTGCCGTCCACCTGCTGCTCCTCCTCCTCCTCCTCACCCTGTATCCAACACTCACACTTATTTAAAACCAAATTGCAATCCGGGCACATCACAGCGGCCTCTCTCCTCGCATTTATGGCAGTTAAACTCCGGGCAGTCCTTCACCACATGATCTGGGCTCATGCACAGCCGACAAGTCTTCACCTGATGGCTGTGCATCACCCGAAAGTATTGTGGACCCTCTGCCGTTTCTATTTTTGTGCTGTACGGTAGGGAGGCCACCTGCTTCGGAAACCGCGCCTTTACATATCTTGTCCCATCCTCGATGCTGGTGCCCGGATAAACACGCCGCTTTATTTTTGAAATTGGGGAAACCCCCCAAACCTCCAGTTTTTTACCATATCCACATTTGTCCGTCACCGCTTTAATAATATCCACAGCTCTCACCTCACTTATATTCTATTCTCCACATTCACAATCACAGTTGCCTCCTTTAAGTATTTCCTTTCACCACATCTTGCATCTTGAATTTTACCGTGTCCTGCTCGTTGTCGATACTCCAGTCCAGTGTCGTTTGCCATGCATCTCTCTCCAGCCTGTCCAGTGTTGTTTGCCATGCGTCTCTCTCCAGCCAGTCCGGTGTCGTTTGCCATGCGTCTCTCTCCAGCCAGTCCGGTGTCGTTTGCCATGCGTCTCTCTCCAGCCAGTCCAGTGTCGTTTGCCATGCGTCTCTCTCCAGCCAGTCCAGTGTCGTTTGCCAATAATCCATCCATTGTACAAAAAAAAGAAAAAATTAACCACCCTCCAGCCAGCAAGATGCTGCTGTTAGGTGGTTTAAAACTGAAAAACCACACACAAAAATAAACTAAAAGTCCAAAAACAACTCACAAAAATCAAAATGGAGGAGAGCCTTCCTCTCCCAACTGCAGCCAACACTTCCTGTAGCTCTCTAGCGCCCTCAGGTTGGTATGGCCGTAAGCGAAGACTGCTGCAAAGAGAGGGCTATTTAAAGATCAGCCAATCTACTCGCCAGTACATTATATAAGTAGGAAGGAAAACCCAAAAGCTTAAAGCACCTGGTATTCCTTGGCGGTCTCTCATCCAAGTACTAACCAGACCTAAACCTGCTAAGATTCAGAGATCGGACATTGATTCTATTTTTTGCCATATGTATTATATACTAAGTGAAAAAATTCCAAAAGCTTTAAGCACCTGGTATTCCTTGGCGGTCTCTCATCCAAGTACTAACCAGACCTAAACCTGCTAAGATTCAGAGATCAGGCATTGACTCTTTTTTTTTTTTTTTTTTTTGCAAGATTATTATATAATTCGTGAAAAATATCCAAAAATTTAAAGCACCTGGTATTCCCAGGCAGTGTCCCATCCATGTACTAACCTGGCCCAAACCTGCTTATATTCAGAGATCGGGCATTGACTCTATTTTTTGGCAAAATTATTATATACTAAGTGAAAAATTTCCAAAAAGCTTACAACCTGGTATTCCCAGGCGGTCTCCCATCCAAGTACTAACCAGGCCCAAACCTGCTTAGCTTCCGAGATCAGACAAGATCGGGCATAGCCAGGCTGGTATGGCCATAAGCGAAGACTGCTAAAAAGAGAAGGCTATTTAAAGATCAGCCAATCTACTCGCCAGTACATTATAAAAGTAGGAAAGAAACCCCAAAAGCTTAAAGCACCTGGTATTCCTAGGCGGTCTCTCATCCAAGTACTAACCTGGCCCAAACCTGCTTATATTCAGAGATCGGGCATTGACTCTATTTTTTGCCAAATTTATTATATACTAAGTGAAAAAATTCCAAAAGCTTAAAGCACCTGGTATTCCTTGGCGGTCTCTCATCCAAGTACTAACCAGACCTAAACCTGCTAAGATTCAGAGATCGGGCATTGACTCTTTTTTTTTTTTTTTTTTTGCAAGATTATTATATAATTTGTGAAAAATATCCAAAAATTTAAAGCACCTGGTATTCCCAGGCAGTCTCCCATCCATGTACTAACCTGGCCCAAACCTGCTTATATTCAGAGATCGGGCATTGACTCTATTTTTTGCCAAATTTATTATATACTAAGTGAAAAAATTCCAAAAGCTTAAAGCACCTGGTATTCCTTGGCGGTCTCTCATCCAAGTACTAACCAGACCTAAACCTGCTAAGATTCAGAGATCGGGCATTGACTCTGTTTTTTTTTTTTTTTTTTTTGCAAGATTATTATATAATTCGTGAAAAATATCCAAAAATTTAAAGCACCTGATATTCCCAGGCAGTCTCCCATCCATGTACTAACCTGGCGCAAACCTGCTTATATTCAGAGATCGGGCATTGACTCTATTTTTTGGCAAAATTATTATATACTAAGTGAAAAATTTCAAAATAGCTTAGAGTACCTGGCATTCCCAGGCGGTCTCCCATCCAGGCACTAACCAGGCCCAAACCTGCTTAGCTTCCGAGATCAGACAAGAACGGGCATAGCCAGGCTGGTATGGCCATAAGCGAAGACTGCTGCAAAGAGAAGGCTATTTAAAGATCAGCCAATCTACTCGCCAGTGCATTATAAAAGTAGGAAAGAAACCCCAAAAGCTTAAAGCACCTGGTATTCCTAGGCGGTCTCTCATCCAAGTACTAACCTGGCCCAAACCTGCTTATATTCAGAGATCGGGCATTGACTCTATTTTTTGCCAAATTTATTATATACTAAGTGAAAAAATTCCAAAAGCTTAAAGCACCTGGTATTCCTTGGCGGTCTATCATTCAAGTACTAACCAGACCTTAACCTGCTAAGATTCAGAGATCGGGCATTGACTTCTTCTTTTTTTTTTTTTTTTGCAAGATTATTATATAATTCGTGAAAAATATCCAAAAATTTAAAGCACCTGGTATTCCCAGGCAGTCTCCCATCCATGTACTAACCTGGCCCAAACCTGCTTATATTCAGAGATCGGGCATTGACTCTATTTTTTGCCAAATTTATTATATACTAAGTGAAAAAATTCCAAAAGCTTAAAGCACCTGGTATTCCTTGGCGGTCTCTCATCCAAGTACTAACTAGACCTAAACCTGCTAAAATTCAGAGATCGGGCATTGACTCTTTTTTTTTTTTTTTGCAAGATTATTATATAATTCGTGAAAAAAATCTAAAAATTTAAAGCACCTGGTATTCCCAGGCAGTCTCCCATCCATGTACTAACCTGGCCCAAACCTGCTTATATTCAGAGATCGGGCATTGACTCTATTTTTTTGCCAAATTTATTATATACTAAGTGAAAAAATTCCAAAAGCTTAAAGCACCTGGTATTCCTTGGCGGTCTCTCATCCAAGTACTAACCAGACCTAAACCTGCTAAGATTCAGAGATCGGGCATTGACTCTTTTTTTTTTTTTTTTTTTTTTTTGAAAGATTATTATATAATTCGTGAAAAATATCCAAAAATTTAAAGCACCTGATATTCCCAGGCAGTCTCCCATCCATGTACTTACCTGGCGCAAACCTGCTTATATTCAGAGATCGGGCATTGACTCTATTTTTTGGCAAAATTATTATATACTAAGTGAAAAACTTCAAAATAGCTTAGAGTACCTGGCATTCTCAGGCGGTCTCCCATCCAGGCACTAACCAGGCCCAAACCTGCTTAGCTTCCGAGATCAGACAAGATTGGGCATAGCCTTTTTTTTTATTAAAGAAATTATTCACTTCAAACATACATATCAATTATTAACATACAAAGATACATAATAAGCTTTCTTTAACATAGACACTCCTAACGTTTTGGGCTGTCAGACATTTTACAAATAACAACTTAAAAAACACCCGTTACATCGTTTAATCTTTTAAAAATGACAATTCCATCCCCAGGTCATTTAAAACCTTTAAGACCTCCTGCGTAAAAACATAATTAAAAAGATTCATTGTACCCTCCAACTTAAAGTAATAAAACAGACATTCAACATATTTCTCAACTTTTCTCCTAAACATTTCCCACACATGAATTAAAACATTTTCTTTTTTCACCACTACTCTTCTTTCCCATACCGCACTTTTCATCAACATCACAAGTAAATTAATGATCTTCTTGTTTTTACAATTTTCATTAATTCCCAACATGAACACCTTTTCCCATTCAAATTTCCCAATTTCAACTCCTCTCAAAATTAAAATCATGTTTTTACATTTCTCATTAAAAACTTTCAGCTCATCACAATATAAAAACAAGTGTAAAAACCCTTCATCTGCATCTTGGCATACTTTACATGTGGCACTGTCCTCCATCCCAATTTTGTTTAAAATCACATCTGTAAATACTGCTTTGTTCCTGATAAAATACTCCATATTCTCCAGTTTCGTCTGTACAATCTTACCATTCATGTTCCCCCATATATTCTCTTCTTTTACATCATTGTACAACCGTACCCAGTATTCGTTTACAACAGGCTTCTTAAAAACAGTATCTCTAAAAACACAATAAAACATTTTCACAGTACATTCATTAAAAGCACACAGTTTTTCCCCTAGCCTCACATACACATCTTTCCCAGGTTTCTCTTCTTCCATGTTGTCAATTCTGTTTATCCACTCTTGAGGTATTGCATTCTTAATTACGTCATACTTGTTTGTTATCTCTCGTCTGCTATAATCCTCCTTTGCCTCCTCCATCACATCCACAATGTATTGCACTGGTAAAAACCCCTCTTTGAATTCATATAAAACATCTCTGACTCTCGTAATTCCCACATCCCACCACTTCTTAAAAAAAACCTCCTTCCCTTGACTTAAAATGCCGTTGTTTAACCCCTTACTAGTAACCCCCCTTTTTTGGCATGGAGACCGAAATTACATACCCAAAATAAAAAGGTTTCTGCTCATGATTCTTTCTGACTAGATACATAATCAACCTTTGTTCACAAAGCTGACACTTTAAAGTTTACTGTTCAGGAATCAGAATCACTCAGACTGTTATGATAATAGAGATATATAAGCTCAAACATAAAAACAAAAATAAAAATATTAAAAACATATGTTTTAAATGTATTTAAAAAAATGTTGATGTAGGAAATGAGTTTGAAAACACAGTGTAGCTAAGGCCACAAGTCTTCCAAGACTTCATAAAAAATTTCATAATCGAATCTGTAAAACTGTGAATTTTATGAAATATTTTCTAAGGCCATGTCATGTGTGTTTTTAGAGAAGGCTAATCAGATTGATTTATGGCCCTTGTCATCTCTGTAAGATCTCACATGTAAACTTTCCTGTGCTCTTTGTGTATGTTTCACTGTTGAAAACTGCCCGAATCATGATTGTATTGTTCTCACCAAACGGTTCTTTCACACCTCCGCCAAGTATGACACATTATCCGCATTATTCTTTTATCATTATTCTTTTGTTTTTATTCCACCTTTATTAGCCTTGATTGTGGTTTTTCAGGCTTTACAAAGCAACAAAGCAGCGATCTCACTTCAGTCTCTCTTTGCATTTAGCCCTTATTTATCAAAAGTCTTACTATAAAAATACAACAAAACATTTTCTTACGACCTTACGTGAATTATTGAGACAAAAATGCATTATGAAGAAGAAAAGCACCTGCTATTAGTAGCATTGGTGCTAACGTTAGCATCAAGCTACATCTGACAATTTATGAAATTATTAGTACACTTTTACTCAAAACTCACTTTAAACCCCGATCGAGTGTTTATAATAACTTCCTTTAGCGATCAGGGGTGGAATTTGGTCGTTTACTGTTGTAAAAATATGTTATTTGTAGCCTTTTTCATCGCTGCACAAGTTAGCATTTCCGATGTACATTTTCGATTTTTTTTATAAAAACGCCCCAGATCTCAAGAAATTCTCATACCAATCTTTACTATCGTAATCGCGGGTTTATTATTCGGATATTTTGTGTGTACAGAGGTGTTTCAGTGTTGTTTTGGCCAGATAACTACCAGGAAGTGTGCAGGAAGCATGTGACACGATGGGGCGGTGTCCAGATATGAAACTCTAAGATTGATGTTTGAAAGACCCAATCAGAGTCTGAGTCACACACCGCACGAGCTGTGACTACTGCACGCACACAGAGATCGCTGGGAGAGGCTGTTTATCATCTGATCGCGTAAATCCGTGGAAAATGAATAGAAATGACGATTCTGTCTGAAGAAATATGAAGTAAACATCAGTAAATATATCCATATATCTCCGCAGATATGCATCTTTGGTCTGTAAATCCTTATTGACGCTGTTCAGTGAGTCTATGTGAACACAAATAAACCGCTCTTGACGTGACTGAATATGAGTGAGTTGTGAATTTCTATTCAAAATGTGGCATAATACGGATTTATTATTTTGCACTCCTGACATAAATCACTAAATATCTGTCACTGCAACAATGTTTTATCAAAATATTGGTCAAATATCGAAGCTTGAGTCTTTAAACTTTCCATTGATGCACAGTTTGTCCAGATGAAGTAAGACAGTGATGTTTAATGTGCTGTGAAAGTGAAACAATAATAAACTGGGGCCGTCAGCGATGTTTGCACGCAAAGGGGTTAAGAATAAAGGCTGATTTAAAATGTTCTCTCTGCCTTGTGGCTTAAAATGCACATTCGTTAAAAATTTGCCCCATGCCCCCATCAGTTCTTTATAAAAATCTGGCAGCCCCTCCGTCATCCATTTTTTTACTTTCATCCATAAAATGTTGTCCCCCAAATTAAAATTACTACACTTACTTAAAAAATGCCCCATTGTTCTCTTCCATGCCACTTCGTTTTTTTCATCCAAGTACTTTTTTATTATTTTCACTCTCAAGCTGTTCTTTCTTTGCTCCACATCCATTAACCCCAGTCCTCCCTTCTTCACTGCTCCTATTAAAGTGTTGTGTGCTATTCTTGGTGGCTTCCCTTCCCATAAAAAATCTAAAAAACATTTTTTCAGCCTTTTTTCTACCCACAACAGCATAGATGACATATAAAATATACCACAATTTCGAAACCATTAAAACATTAAGAACTAAAACCTTCCCTTTCAAAGTTAATGTTCTCATTCTCCAAAAATTCAATCGTCTTTCAATCCCTCCTAAAGCTTCTTCCCACATAGTTTCATCTGCTTTCTTTTCATCCCTCCCCATTAAAACACCTAAAATCTTCATTTCTTTAGTTTCCTTAAAGGTAAAATGTTCTGTTAAAACAGGTGCCCCTCCAAATCTCATATACAGCGTTTTGTCCTCATTTACTTTAGCTCCTGATCCCCTACAATACTTTTGTACAATTTTAATTGCATTTTCCACACTCTTCAGATCTTTTAACAATAATGTTGTGTCATCCGCGTACTGAAAAATTTTACTTTCCCCTCCTTCGATGCCTATGCCTTTTATCCCCTCTCCATGTTTTACAGCCAATCCCAAAGGTTCTGCAACTAAAGAATATAAAAGAGCCGACAACGGACATCCTTGTCTTATCGATCTAGTAATTTTAAAACACTGTGTTAAAAACCCATTACATTTAATTTTTGTTATTGCGCCTTTGTATAAAATCCTAATCCATTTCATAAAATTCTCTCCAAAACCAAAACTTTTTAAAACATCAAATAAAAAACCATGCTCCACCCTGTCAAAAGCTTTCTCGAAATCTAAACTGATAATAAACCCATCTTTATTGCTATCATGTATGTATCTTATCATATCTTTTATACTAATAGTTGTATCTGCTATGTCTCTCCCTTTCACTCCATACACTTGGTTAGTTTTAATTATACTCGGCATGACTTCTTTCAATCTGTTGGCTAAAATTTTAGATAAAATCTTTAAATCAGTATTTAGCATTGTAATCGGTCTATAGTTCTTCAAATCTGTCTTCTCTCCTTTTCTCTTGTATATCAATTTCATTAAACCCATTCCCATTCTTTGATTTAATTCTCCTTTCATAAACACCTCTACATATACTTCTTTTAAAATGCTAGTTAAAAAATCTTTAAAAACTATATAAAATTCACTCCCCAAACCATCTACACCTGGACTTTTATTTTTGTTTAATTCACTTATTGCTCTTTTAATCTCTTCTTCTCTTATCTCTTCATCACACTCTTTTTTGTCTACTTCTCCTACTGTTGTTTTTATTTGATTCAGTAACTCCAGTTTTTCTTCTTCCCCCACCCCCTCAGTACTAAACAGGTTCTCATAGTAAGCTTTTATTTCTTCTAATATTTCCTCATTAGTTTCCACCACTACACCATTTTTCCCTCTTATTTCTTTAATCATTCCAGCCTTCCCTCTTATTTTTTCTAAATCAAAAAAAAAATTTGTACATTTTTCACCCTCCACAGTATATTTAGCTTTACTTCTTAGTCTTGCACCTTCATATTTTTTCTCTTCCATGTCTTTCAATGTTCCCTCCAATTCTTTTATTTTTTGTATATCTTTCCCATTCTCATTTAATTCCTTTTCCAATTTTTCTCTTATTTCTCTCTCCTTCTTCCTCTTACTTACCTCTATTAATTTACTGTATTTTATTGTGAATTTTTTAACTAAATATTTAACATTTTCCCACCATATCCTTTTATCTTCGCTGTACATTCCATTCTCCTTTTCTTTTTCAATAATTGCTTTAATACTTAACACATAGTCCTCATTCTTCAAAACCTCTGCATTTAAAACCCATACCCCCGGCCCTTTTTTCACTGAACTCCAGTCTACTTGCATAAAAATTGGTTTATGGTCACTTAAGCTTGATTCTTCATATTTGATATTACCGATAAATCCTTCAATATTCCTTGTACATAAAATGAAATCAATCCTTGTCTTACACATAAAATTACCCACTAATTGCCTCCTTGAATATTCTTTCTTTTTTTCGTTTCTTTCTCTCCATACATCAATTATATTATTTTCTTCCATTAATAATTTCAGTTCTTTTTTTCCTTTATCATTTTTAAAAACCATTCCCTCTCCCATTTCTAATTTACTGAAAACAGTATTAAAATCACCCATCATAATAACTTCTTTATGTTTCTTTAAAAATTCTCTTAATATATTAAAATATTCCTTTTTTTCATTCTCTACTGTTGGTGCATGAATATTAACTACAATAACTTTTTTCTCCTCATACTCCATTTCAACCGCCATACATTTCCCATCCATGTCATTATATATTGTTTTACACGATACACCACTGTTTTCTTTTATTAAAACTGCAACTCCTCTTCCCAGCCTCCCATCACCATTGTTATATAAAATTCCTCCGCTCCAACTTTTCCTTATTTCAGTCATGTACTCTTCCCTCCAGTTAGTTTCTTGTAATAAAATCACATCTTCTCCTTTACACATTTCTTTCACTTTTTCAAATTTGCCCATGTCTGACAGCCCTCTAGCATTAAAAGTCACTATTCTTAACAGCATAAAACATATAAAAACATGCATAAAACCCATAAACTCAGTCCATCTCCTCCAAACCCTTTAGCAACTCATACTTATTTGTACATTCAAAACCATCTTCTTTAAGCACTCTTTTTCTTGCAGTATCTAAATTGGGTATTACCTTCACAGATCTTCTTCTTTTTGATGATTTCCCCTGCGTCTCCTCATTTTCTTGTCCTTGTTCACACTCTTTTGTAGCATCATTAATTTCTACTGCGTCCATCTCCTTTTGCACACTGTCCGTCACATCCATCGGTGTACATAAAATTCCCTCCTGTTGTGCATCACTCAATACTTTATTCCTTTCATCATCCAGTTCCATAGTATCCAAAGCATTTTTCAAGCTGTCAGTCAAATCCATCTGTGTCCAAATTCCCCCCTCCTGTTGTGTTTGTATGATGGGTTCGTTACACTCTTTCTGTTGTTCCATATCCTTAATTAATTCCAGTCCTTCACCTCGAACTCTTTCTCCATCGTCTCGCTGCTCGTTGTCTCTTTCATGCACCCGCCCGCCCACCTGCTGCTCCTCCTCCTCACCCTGCATCCAACACTCACACTTATTTAAAACCAAATTGCAATCCGGGCACGTCACAGCGTTGCAATTTCTCGCGAAGTGGCCTCTCTCCTCGCATTTATGGCACGTGAACTCCGGGCAGTCCTTCACCACATGGTCTGGGCTCATGCACAGCCGACAAGTCTTCACCTGATGGCTGTGCATCACCCGAAAATATTGTGGACCCTCTGCCGTCTCTATTTTTGTGCTGTAAGGGAGGGAGGCCACCTCCTTCGGGAACCGCGCCTTTACATATCTTGTCCCATCCTCAATGCTGGTGCCCGGATAAACCCGCCGCTTTATTTTTGAAATTGGGGAAACCCCCCAAACCTCCAGTTTATTTAAAATCTCTTCATCAGCAAGGTAGACGGGTAGATGCATGAAAGAGACAACATAATCTCTGTTTTGAAGCTTTTTTATCTCACAGTTCACTCCATTTATTAACAGTCCCTCAGTCAGCTTATCACAAGTTTCTTCTTTTTCCATTGTGAGCTCGTATTCTTTTCCTTGTCTTGGCCTTAGTGCCAAGATTTCCCCATATCCACATTTGTCAGTCACCGCTTTGATAATATCCACAGCCCTCACCTCACTTAAATTCTCCACATTCACAATCACAGTTGCCTCCTTTAAGTATCTCCTTTCACCAAATTTATCTCTTGCATCTTGATTTTTACTGTGTCCTGCTCGTTGTCGATACTCCAGTCCAGTGTTGCTTGCCATGCGTCTCTCTCCAGCCAGTCCAGTGTCATTTGCCATGCGTCTCTCTCCAGCCAGTCCAGTGTTGTTTGCCATGCATCTCTCTCCAGCCAGTCCAGTGTCGTTTGCCATGCGTCTCTCTCCAGCCAGTCCAGTGTCGTTTGCCATGCGTCTCTCTCCAGCCAGGCCAGTGTCGTTTGCCAATAATCCATCCATTGTACAAAACACAAACAAAAAATTAACCACCCTCCAGCCAGCAAAACGCTGCTGTTAGGTGGTTTAAAACTGAAAAACCACACAAAAAATAAACCAAAGTCCAAAAACAACTCACAAAACAAACACTAACAGATAAATCAAAATGGAGGAGAGCCTTCCTCTCCCAACTGCAGCCAACACTTCCTGTAGCTCTCTAGCGCCCTCAGGGTGGTATGGCCATAAGCGAAGACTGCTGCAAAGAGAAGGCTATTTAAAGATCAGCCAATCTACTCGCCAGTACATTATAAAAGTAGGAAAGAAACCCCAAAAGCTTAAAGTACCTGGTATTCCTAGGCGGTCTCTCATCCAAGTACTAACCTGGCCCAAACCTGCTTATATTCAGAGATCGGGCATTGACTCTATTTTTTGGCAAATTTATTATATACTAAGTGAAAAAATTCCAAAAGCTTAAAGCACCTGGTATTCCTTGGCGGTCTATCATTCAAGTACTAACCAGACCTTAACCTGCTAAGATTCAGAGATCGGGCATTGACTTCTTCTTTTTTTTTTTTTTTTGCAAGATTATTATATAATTCGTGAAAAATATCCAAAAATTTAAAGCACCTGGTATTCCCAGGCAGTCTCCCATCCATGTACTAACCTGGCCCAAACCTGCTTATATTCAGAGATCGGGCATTGACTCTATTTTTTGGCAAAATTATTATATACTAAGTGAAAAATTTCCAAAAAGCTTACAGTACCTGGTATTCCCAGGCGGTCTCCCATCCAAGTACTAACCA
Source organism: Carassius auratus (assembly GCF_003368295.1). Lineage (NCBI taxonomy): Eukaryota > Metazoa > Chordata > Actinopteri > Cypriniformes > Cyprinidae > Carassius > Carassius auratus. The sequence continues at coordinate 4,342,992 of NC_039298.1, read as the reverse complement.
GGCCCAAACCTGCTTAGCTTCCGAGATCAGACAAGATCGGGCATAGCCAGGCTGGTATGGCCATAAGCGAAGACTGCTGCAAAGAGAAGGCTATTTAAAGATCAGCCAATCTACTCGCCAGTACATTATAAAAGTAGGAAAGAAACCCCAAAAGCTTAAAGCACCTGGTATTCCTAGGCGGTCTCTCATCCAAGTACTAACCTGGCCCAAACCTGCTTATATTCAGAGATCGGGCATTGACTCTATTTTTTGCCAAATTTATTATATACTAAGTGAAAAAATTCCAAAAGCTTAAAGCACCTGGTATTCCTTGGCGGTCTATCATTCAAGTACTAACCAGACCTTAACCTGCTAAGATTCAGAGATCGGGCATTGACTTCTTCTTTTTTTTTTTTTTTGCAAGATTATTATATAATTCGTGAAAAATATCCAAAAATTTAAAGCACCTGGTATTCCCAGGCAGTCTCCCATCCATGTACTAACCTGGCCCAAACCTGCTTATATTCAGAGATCGGGCATTGACTCTATTTTTTGGCAAAATTATTATATACTAAGTGAAAAATTTCCAAAAAGCTTACAGTACCTGGTATTCCCAGGCGGTCTCCCATCCAAGTACTAACCAGGCCCAAACCTGCTTAGCTTCCGAGATCAGACAAGATCGGGCATAGCCAGGCTGGTATGGCCATAAGCGAAGACTGCTAAAAAGAGAAGGCTATATAAAGATCAGCCAATCTACTCGCCAGTACATTATAAAAGTAGGAAAGAAACCCCAAAAGCTTAAAGCACCTGGTATTCCTAGGCGGTCTCTCATCCAAGTACTAACCTGGCCCAAACCTGCTTATATTCAGAGATCGGGCATTGACTCTATTTTTTGCCAAATTTATTATATACTAAGTGAAAAAATTCCAAAAGCTTTAAGCACCTGGTATTCCTAGGCGGTCTTTCAACCAAGTACTAACCAGACCTAAACCTGCTAAGATTCAGAGATCGGGCATTGACTCTATTTTTTTTTTTTTTTGCAAGATTATTATATAATTTGTGAAAAATATCCAAAAATTTAAAGCACCTGGTATTCCCAGGCAGTCTCCCATCCATGTACTAACCTGGCCCAAACCTGCTTATATTCAGAGATCGGGCATTGACTCTATTTTTTGCCAAATTTATTATATACTAAGTGAAAAAATTCCAAAAGCTTAAAGCACCTGGTATTCCTTGGCGGTCTCTCATCCAAGTACTAACCAGACCTAAACCTGCTAAGATTCAGAGATCGGGCATTGACTCTTTTTTTTTTTTTTTTTTTTTGCAAGATTATTATATAATTCGTGAAAAATATCCAAAAATTTAAATCAATCAATCAATCAATCACCTTTATTTATATAGTGCTTTAAACAAAATACATTGCGCCAAAGCACTGAACAACATTCATTTGGAAAACAGTGTCTCAATAATGCAAAATGATAGTTAAAGGCAGTTCATCATTGAATTCATTGATGTCATCTCTGTTCAGTTGAAATAGTGTCTGTTTTAATTTGCAATCAAGTCAACGATATCGCTGTAGATGAAGTGACCCCAACTAAGCAAGCCAGAGGCGACAGCGGCAAGGAACCGAAACTCCATCGGTGACAGAATGGAGAAAAAAACCTTGGGAGAAACCAGGCTCAGTTGGGGGGCCAGTTCTCCTCTGACCAAACGAAACCAGTAGTTCAATTCCAGGCTGCAGCAAAGTCAGATTGTGCAGAAGAATCATCTGTTTCCTGTGGTCTTGTCCTGGTGCTCCTCTGAGACAAGGTCTTTACAGGGGATCTGTATCTGGGGCTCTAGTTGTCCTGGTCTCCGCTGTCTTTCAGGTCAGTAGAGGTCCTTTCTAGGTGCTGATCCACCATCTGGTCTGGATACGTACTGGATCCGGGTGACTGCAGTGACCCTCTGATCTGGACACAGACTGGATCTGGTGGCCACGGTGACCTCGGAACAAGAGAGAAACAGACAAATATTAGCGTAGATGCCATTCTTCTAATGATGTAGAAAGTACGGTGTTATGTGAAGTGTTCCGGTTCCAGTTTACCTAATTAATGCAGCCTAAAAATCCTTTAACGGATTTGGATATTAAAAGCATATTAGTATGTTATGTGTATGCCAGGTTAAAGAGATGGGTCTTTAATCTAGATTTAAACTGCAAGAGTGTGTCTGCCTCCCGAACAATGTTAGGTAGGTTATTCCAGAGTTTAGGCGCCAAATAGGAAAAGGATCTGCCGCCCGCAGTTGATTTTGATATTCTAGGTATTATGAAATTGCCTGAGTTTTGAGAACGTAGCGGACGTAGAGGAGTATAATGTAAAAGGAGCTCATTCAAATACTGAGGTGCTAAACCATTCAGGGCTTTATAAGTAATAAGCAATATTTTAAAATCTATACGATGTTTGATAGGGAGCCAGTGCAGTGTGGACAGGACCGGGCTAATATGGTCATACTTCCTGGTTCTAGTAAGAACTCTTGCTGCTGCATTTTGGACTAGCTGTAGTTTGTTTACCAAGCGTGCAGAACAACCACCCAATAAAGCATTACAGTAGTCTAACCTTGAAGTCATAAATGCATGGATTAACATTTCTGCATTTGACATTGAGAGCATAGGCCGTAATTTAGATATATTTTTGAGATGGAAAAATGCAGTTTTACAAATGCTAGAAACGTGGCTTTCTAAGGAAAGATTGCGATCAAGTAGCACACCTAGGTTCCTAACTGATGACGAAGAATTGACAGAGCAACCATCAAGTCTTAGACAGTGTTCTAGGTTATTACAAGTAGAGTTTTTAGGCCCTATGATTAACACCTCTGTTTTTTCTGAATTTAGCAGTAAGAAATTACTCGTCATCCAATTTTTTATATCGACTATGCATTCCATTAGTTTTTCAAATTGGTGTGTTTCACCGGGCTGCGAGGAAATATAGAGCTGCGTATCATCAGCATAACAGTGAAAGCTAACACCATGTTTCCTGATGATATCTCCCAAGGGTAACATATAAAGCGTGAAGAGTAGCGGCCCTAGAACTGAGCCTTGAGGTACTCCATACTGCACTTGTGATCGATATGATACATCTTCATTCACTGCTACGAACTGATGGCGGTCATATAAGTACGATTTAAACCATGCTAATGCACTTCCACTGATGCCAACAAAGTGTTCAAGTCTATGCAAAAGAATGTTGTGGTCAATTGTGTCAAACGCAGCACTAAGATCCAATAAAACTAATAGAGAGATACACCCACGATCAGATGATAAGAGCAGATCATTTGTAACTCTAAGGAGAGCAGTTTCAGTACTATGATACGGTCTAAATCCTGACTGGAAATCCTCACATATACCATTTTTCTCTAAGAAGGAATATAATTGTGAGGATACCACCTTTTCTAGTATCTTGGACAGAAAAGGGAGATTCGAGATTGGTCTATAATTAACTAGTTCTCTGGGGTCAAGTTGTGGCTTTTTTATGAGAGGCTTAATAACAGCCAGTTTGAAGGTTTTGGGGACATGTCCTAATAACAATGAGGAATTAATAATAGTCAGAAGAGGACCTATGACTTCTGGAAGCACCTCTTTTAAGAGCTTAGATGGTATAGGGTCTAACATACATGTTGTAAGTTTAGATGATTTAACAAGTTTATACAATTCTTCCTCTCCTATAGTAGAGAATGAGTGGAGCTGTTCCTCAGGGGGTCTATAGTGCACTGTCTGATGCGAAACTGTAGCTGACGGCTGAATGGTTGCAATTTTATCTCTAATAGTATCGATTTTAGAAGTAAAGTAGTTCATAAAGTCATTACTGCTGTGGTGTTGGGAAATGTCAACACTTGTTGAGGCTTTATTTTTCGTTAATTTAGCCACTGTATTGAATAAATACCTGGGGTTATGTTTGTTTTCTTCTAAAAGAGAAGAAAAGTAATCAGATCTAGCAGTTTTTAATGCTTTTCGGTAGGATATGCTACTTTCCCGCCAAGCAATACGAAATACCTCTAGTTTTGTTTTCCTCCAGCTGCGCTCCATTTTTCGGGCTGCTCTCTTTAGGGTGCGAGTATGCTCATTATACCATGGTGTCAAACTGTTTTCCTTAACCTTTCTTAAGCGTAAAGGAGCAACTGTATTTAAAGTGCTAGAAAAGAGAGAGTCCATAGTTTCTGTTACATCATCAAGTTGTTCTGAGGTTTTGGATATGCTAAGGAATTCGGATACATCAGGAAGATAACTTAAAAAGCTGTCTTTTGTGGTAGAAGTGATGGTTCTTCGATACTTGTAACAAGAAGTAGAATTTACAATTTTGGCTATATGAAGTTTACACAGAACTAAATAATGATCTGAGATATCATCACTTGGCTGAATAATTTCAACACTATCAACATCAATTCCATGTGACAGTATTAAATCTAGAGTATGATTTCGACAATGAGTAGGTCCTGAAACGTGTTGTCTAACACCAATAGAGTTCAGAATGTCTATAAATGCTGATCCCAATACATCTTTTTCATTATCGACATGGATATTAAAATCACCAACTATTAAGACTTTATCTGCAGCCAGAACTAACTCGGATGTAAAATCACCAAACTCTTTAATAAAGTCTGTATGGTGCCCTGGTGGCCTGTATACAGTAGCCAGTACAAACATAACAGGGGATTTATCATTAACATTGGTTTCTCTGGATAATGTTATATGAAGCACCATTACTTCAAACGAGTTATACTTGAAGCCTGCCCTCTGAGAAATCCTGAAAACGTTATTATAAATTGAAGCAACACCTCCCCCTTTGCCTTTTAGACGCGGCTCGTGTTTATAACCATAATCTTGGGGGGTGGACTCATTTAAAATAATGTAATCATCAGGTTTTAGCCAGGTTTCTGTCAAGCAGAGCACATCTATATTATGATCAGTTATCATATTATTTACAAAAAGTGTTTTCGTAGAAATGGATCTGATATTCAATAAGCCAATCTTTATCATTTGTTTATCCATATTGCATTTGTTTTTTATTTGTTGAACCTCAATTAAATTGTTAACCTTAACTTGGTTTGGACGTTTTTTGTATTTTCTAGTTCGTGGAACAGACACAGTCTCTATAGTGTGATATCTAGGTGAAAGAGTCTCTATGTGCTGAGAATTAACTGACCTCTGTGACGGGAGGCAGCTAGCAGACGGTCGGTTTAGCCAGTCTGTCTGCTTCCTGACCTGGGCCCCAGTTAGTCAAGTATAAACACTAAGACTATTTGCCATATTTCTAGACAGAAGAGTGGCGCCATCCCAGGAGGGATGAAGACCATCTCTTTTAAACAGGTCAGGTCTGCCCCAAAAGCTCGTCCAATTGTCTATATAACCTATGTTATTCTGTGGGCACCACTTAGACATCCAGCCATTGAGTGATGACAATCTGCTATGCATCTCATCACCACGGTAAGCAGGGAGGGGACCAGAGCATATTACAGTGTCTGACATCGTGCTTGCAAGTTCACACACCTCTTTAAAGTTATTTTTAGTGATCTCCGACTGGCGAAGTCGAACATCATTAGCGCCGGCATGAATAACAATCTTACTGTATTTACGTTTAGCATTAGCCAGCACTTTTAAATTTGCCAAGATGTCAGGCGCTCTGGCTCCCGGTAAACATTTGACTATGGTGGCTGGTGTCTCTATATTCACGTTCCGTACAATAGAATCGCCAATAACTAGAGCACTTTCATCAGGTTTCTCAGTGGGTGCATCACTGAGTGGGGAGAACCTGTTTAATGTTTTGATCGGAACAGAAGAGCGGTGTTTTGACCCACGACTACGCTGCCTCACCGTCACCCAGTTGCCCTGCTGCAGGGGCTCTGCTGGAACCGGACAATGTACAGGAATCCCTGAGCTAGACGCATCCAAAGCCATATCTAGAGCCCTAACATTCTTACTGTCCTCAATTAAAGTTTGGATGCGTGTCTCTAATTCTGAAATCTTCTCTGTCAGCCTAACTGTTTCCCTGCATTTATCACATGTGAATCCCTCATCAGCGACAGAGATAGATAAACTGTACATGTGGCAAGATGTGCAAATAACAATTGTAGGAGAAGCCATTACTCACCGTGCTTGATGAAATATTCTTACTGCGGTTGTTTGATGAACTTGTGGAAAACTGCAGCGTGAGAGAGGAGAGGAGAGGAGAAAAGAAAACGCTAATGACAAGCTAACGAGTGCTAACGCTTTGCAGGTGTGCTGCAGTCACGGAAGAGTGAACGATCAAAGTTAATCTGATAAGATTGATCGGTAATATCAGAAATATGGTGTGAATTAAGTTATATTTTACAATTAAAAAAACAAACAAACAGACAGTGATAGTAAGAAAGATTATAGAGAAAAAATATAAAATAAAAACAGCTACATGGAGCTATGATTAGCTACAGAAGGCCAACAGGAAGTAGAGAAAACACTGTCCAACAGCGACCTTAAAGCACCTGATATTCCCAGGCAGTCTCCCATCCATGTACTAACCTGGCGCAAACCTGCTTATATTCAGAGATCGGGCATTGACTCTATTTTTTGGCAAAATTATTATATACTAAGTGAAAAATTTCAAAATAGCTTAGAGTACCTGGCATTCCCAGGCGGTCTCCCATCCAGGCACTAACCAGGCCCAAACCTGCTTAGCTTCCGAGATCAGACAAGATCGGGCATAGCCAGGCTGGTATGGCCATAAGCGAAGACTGCTGCAAAGAGAAGGCTATTTAAAGATCAGCCAATCTACTCGCCAGTGCATTATAAAAGTAGGAAAGAAACCCCAAAAGCTTAAAGCACCTGGTATTCCTAGGCGGTCTCTCATCCAAGTACTAACCTGGCCCAAACCTGCTTATATTCAGAGATCGGGCATTGACTCTATTTTTTGCCAAATTTATTATATACTAAGTGAAAAAATTCCAAAAGCTTAAAGCACCTGGTATTCCTTGGCGGTCTATCATTCAAGTACTAACCAGACCTTAACCTGCTAAGATTCAGAGATCGGGCATTGACTTCTTCTTTTTTTTTTTTTTTTTGCAAGATTATTATATAATTCGTGAAAAATATCCAAAAATTTAAAGCACCTGGTATTCCCAGGCAGTCTCCCATCCATGTACTAACCTGGCCCAAACCTGCTTATATTCAGAGATCGGGCATTGACTCTATTTTTTGCCAAATTTATTATATACTAAGTGAAAAAATTCCAAAAGCTTAAAGCACCTGGTATTCCTTGGCGGTCTCTCATCCAAGTACTAACCAGACCTAAACCTGCTAAGATTCAGAGATCGGGCATTGACTCTTTTTTTTTTTTTTTGCAAGATTATTATATAATTCGTGAAAAATATCCAAACATTTAAAGCACCTGGTATTCCCAGGCAGTCTCCCATCCATGTACTAACCTGGCGCAAACCTGCTTATATTCAGAGATCGGGCATTGACTCTATTTTTTGGCAAAATTATTATATACTAAGTGAAAAATTTCAAAAAAGCTTACAGTACCTGGCATTCCCAGGCGGTCTCCCATCCAGGCACTAACCAGGCCCAAACCTGCTTAGCTTACGAGATCAGACAAGATCGGGCATAGCCAGGCTGGTATGGCCATAAGCGAAGACTGCTGCAAAGAGAAGGCTATTTAAAGATCAGCCAATCTACTCGCCAGTACATTATAAAAGTAGGAAAGAAACCCCAAAAGCTTAAAGCACCTGGTATTCCTAGGCGGTCTCTCATCCAAGTACTAACCAGACCTAAACCTGCTAAGATTCAGAGATCGGGCATTGACTCTATTTTTTTTTTTTTTGCAAGATTATTATATAATTTGTGAAAAATATCCAAAAATTTAAAGCACCTGGTATTCCCAGGCAGTCTCCCATCCATGTACTAACCTGGCCCAAACCTGCTTATATTCAGAGATCGGGCACTGACTCTATTTTTTGCCAAATTTATTATATACTAAGTGAAAAAATTCCAAAAGCTTAAAGCACCTGGTATTCCTTGGCGGTCTCTCATCCAAGTACTAACCAGATCTAAACCTGCTAAGATTCAGAGATCGGGCATTGACTCTTTTTTTTTTTTTTTTGCCAGATTATTATATAATTCGTGAAAAATATCCAAAAATTTAAAGCACCTGGTATTCCCAGGCAGTCTCCCATCCATGTTCTAACCTGGCGCAATCCTGCTTATATTCAGAGATCGGGCATTGACTCTATTTTTTGCCAAATTTATTATATACTAAGTGAAAAAATTCCAAAAGCTTAAAGCACCTGGTATTCCTTGGCGGTCTCTCATCCAAGTACTAACTAGACCTAAACCTGCTAAAATTCAGTGATCGGGCATTGACTCTTTTTTTTTTTTGCAAGATTATTATATAATTCGTGAAAAATATCCAAACATTTAAAGCACCTGGTATTCCCAGGCAGTCTCCCATCCATGTACTAACCTGGCGCAAACCTGCTTATATTCAGAGATCGGGCATTGACTCTAATTTTTTGGCAAAATTATTATATACTAAGTGAAAAATTTCAAAAAAGCTTACAGTACCTGGCATTCCCAGGCGGTCTCCCATTCAGGCACTAACCAGGCCCAAACCTGCTTAGCTTACGAGATCAGACAAGATCAGGCATAGCCAGGCTGGTATGGCCATAAGCGAAGACTGCTGCAAAGAGAAGGCTATTTAAAGATCAGCCAATCTACTCGCCAGTACATTATAAAAGTAGGAAAGAAACCCCAAAAGCTTAAAGCACCTGGTATTCCTAGGCGGTCTCTCATCCAAGTACTAACCTGGCCCAAACCTGCTTATATTCAGAGATCGGGCATTGACTCTATTTTTTGCCAAATTTATTATATACTAAGTGAAAAAATTCCAAAACCTTAAAGCACCTGGTATTCCTTGGCGGTCTATCATTCAAGTACTAACCAGACCTTAACCTGCTAAGATTCAGAGATCGGGCATTGACTTCTTCTTTTTTTTTTTTTTTTTTGCAAGATTATTATATAATTCGTGAAAAATATCCAAAAATTTAAAGCACCTGGTATTCCCAGGCAGTCTCCCATCCATGTACTAACCTGGCCCAAACCTGCTTATATTCAGAGATCGGGCATTGACTCTATTTTTTGCCAAATTTATTATATACTAAGTGAAAAAATTCCAAAAGCTTTAAGCACCTGGTATTCCTAGGCGGTCTTTCAACCAAGTACTAACCAGACCTAAACCTGCTAAAATTCAGAGATCGGGCATTGACTCTTTTTTTTTTTTTTTTGCCAGATTATTATATAATTCGTAAAAAATATCCAAAAATTTAAAGCACCTGGTATTCCCAGGCAGTCTCCCATCCATGTACTAACCTGGCGCAAACCTGCTTATATTCAGAGATCGGGCATTGACTCTATTTTTTGGCAAAATTATTATATACTAAGTGAAAAATTTCAAAAAAGCTTACAGTACCTGGCATTCCCAGGCGGTCACGCATCCAGGCACTAACCAGGCCCAAACCTGCTTAGCTTACGAGATCAGACAAGATCAGGCATAGCCAGGCTGGTATGGCCATAAGCGAAGACTGCTGCAAAGAGAAGGCTATTTAAAGATCAGCCAATCTACTCGCCAGTACATTATAATAGTAGGAAAGAAACCCCAAAAGCTTAAAGCACCTGGTATTCCTAGGCGGTCTCTCATCCAAGTACTAACCTGGCCCAAACCTGCTTATATTCAGAGATCGGGCATTGACTCTATTTTTTGGCAAATTTATTATATACTAAGTGAAAAAATTCCAAAAGCTTAAAGCACCTGGTATTCCTTGGCGGTCTATAATTCAATTACTAACCAGACCTTATCCTGCTAAGATTCAGAGATCGGGCATTGACTTCTTCTTTTTTTTTTTTTTTGCAAGATTATTATATAATTCGTGAAAAATATCCAAAAATTTAAAGCACCTGGTATTCCCAGGCAGTCTCCCATCCATGTACTAACCTGGCCCAAACCTGCTTATATTCAGAGATCGGGCATTGACTCTATTTTTTGGCAAAATTATTATATACTAAGTGAAAAATTTTCAAAAAAGCTTAGAGTACCTGGTATTCCCAGGCGGTCTCCCATCCAGGCACTAACCAGGCCCAAACCTGCTTAGCTTACGAGATCAGACAAGATCAGGCATAGCCAGGCTGGTATGGCCATAAGCGAAGACTGCTGCAAAGAGAAGGCTATTTAAAGATCAGCCAATCTACTCGCCAGTACATTATAATAGTAGGAAAGAAACCCCAAAAGCTTAAAGCACCTGGTATTCCTAGACGGTCTCTCATCCAAGTACTAACCTGGCCCAAACCTGCTTATATTCAGAGATCGGGCATTGACTCTATTTTTTGGCAAATTTATTATATACTAAGTGAAAAAATTCCAAAAGCTTAAAGCACCTGGTATTCCTTGGCGGTCTATCATTCAATTACTAACCAGACCTTATCCTGCTAAGATTCAGAGATCGGGCATTGACTTCTTCTTTTTTTTTTTTTTTGCAAGATTATTATATAATTCGTGAAAAATATCCAAACATTTAAAGCACCTGGTATTCCCAGGCAGTCTCCCATCCATGTACTAACCTGGCGCAAACCTGCTTATATTCAGAGATCGGGCATTGACTCTATTTTTTGGCAAAATTATTATATACTAAGTGAAAAATTTCAAAAAAGCTTACAGTACCTGGCATTCCCAGGCGGTCTCCCATCCAGGCACTAACCAGGCCCAAACCTGCTTAGCTTACGAGATCAGACAAGATCGGGCATAGCCAGGCTGGTATGGCCATAAGCGAAGACTGCTGCAAAGAGAAGGCTATTTAAAGATCAGCCAATCTACTCGCCAGTACATTATAAAAGTAGGAAAGAAACCCCAAAAGCTTAAAGCACCTGGTATTCCTAGGCGGTCTCTCATCCAAGTACTAACCAGACCTAAACCTGCTAAGATTCAGAGATCGGGCATTGACTCTATTTTTTTTTTTTTTGCAAGATTATTATATAATTTGTGAAAAATATCCAAAAATTTAAAGCACCTGGTATTCCCAGGCAGTCTCCCATCCATGTACTAACCTGGCCCAAACCTGCTTATATTCAGAGATCGGGCACTGACTCTATTTTTTGCCAAATTTATTATATACTAAGTGAAAAAATTCCAAAAGCTTAAAGCACCTGGTATTCCTTGGCGGTCTCTCATCCAAGTACTAACCAGATCTAAACCTGCTAAGATTCAGAGATCGGGCATTGACTCTTTTTTTTTTTTTTTGCCAGATTATTATATAATTCGTGAAAAATATCCAAAAATTTAAAGCACCTGGTATTCCCAGGCAGTCTCCCATCCATGTTCTAACCTGGCGCAATCCTGCTTATATTCAGAGATCGGGCATTGACTCTATTTTTTGCCAAATTTATTATATACTAAGTGAAAAAATTCCAAAAGCTTAAAGCACCTGGTATTCCTTGGCGGTCTCTCATCCAAGTACTAACTAGACCTAAACCTGCTAAAATTCAGTGATCGGGCATTGACTCTTTTTTTTTTTTGCAAGATTATTATATAATTCGTGAAAAATATCCAAACATTTAAAGCACCTGGTATTCCCAGGCAGTCTCCCATCCATGTACTAACCTGGCGCAAACCTGCTTATATTCAGAGATCGGGCATTGACTCTAATTTTTTGGCAAAATTATTATATACTAAGTGAAAAATTTCAAAAAAGCTTACAGTACCTGGCATTCCCAGGCGGTCTCCCATTCAGGCACTAACCAGGCCCAAACCTGCTTAGCTTACGAGATCAGACAAGATCAGGCATAGCCAGGCTGGTATGGCCATAAGCGAAGACTGCTGCAAAGAGAAGGCTATTTAAAGATCAGCCAATCTACTCGCCAGTACATTATAAAAGTAGGAAAGAAACCCCAAAAGCTTAAAGCACCTGGTATTCCTAGGCGGTCTCTCATCCAAGTACTAACCTGGCCCAAACCTGCTTATATTCAGAGATCGGGCATTGACTCTATTTTTTGCCAAATTTATTATATACTAAGTGAAAAAATTCCAAAACCTTAAAGCACCTGGTATTCCTTGGCGGTCTATCATTCAAGTACTAACCAGACCTTAACCTGCTAAGATTCAGAGATCGGGCATTGACTTCTTCTTTTTTTTTTTTTTTTTTGCAAGATTATTATATAATTCGTGAAAAATATCCAAAAATTTAAAGCACCTGGTATTCCCAGGCAGTCTCCCATCCATGTACTAACCTGGCCCAAACCTGCTTATATTCAGAGATCGGGCATTGACTCTATTTTTTGCCAAATTTATTATATACTAAGTGAAAAAATTCCAAAAGCTTTAAGCACCTGGTATTCCTAGGCGGTCTTTCAACCAAGTACTAACCAGACCTAAACCTGCTAAAATTCAGAGATCGGGCATTGACTCTTTTTTTTTTTTTTTTGCCAGATTATTATATAATTCGTAAAAAATATCCAAAAATTTAAAGCACCTGGTATTCCCAGGCAGTCTCCCATCCATGTACTAACCTGGCGCAAACCTGCTTATATTCAGAGATCGGGCATTGACTCTATTTTTTGGCAAAATTATTATATACTAAGTGAAAAATTTCAAAAAAGCTTACAGTACCTGGCATTCCCAGGCGGTCACGCATCCAGGCACTAACCAGGCCCAAACCTGCTTAGCTTACGAGATCAGACAAGATCAGGCATAGCCAGGCTGGTATGGCCATAAGCGAAGACTGCTGCAAAGAGAAGGCTATTTAAAGATCAGCCAATCTACTCGCCAGTACATTATAATAGTAGGAAAGAAACCCCAAAAGCTTAAAGCACCTGGTATTCCTAGGCGGTCTCTCATCCAAGTACTAACCTGGCCCAAACCTGCTTATATTCAGAGATCGGGCATTGACTCTATTTTTTGGCAAATTTATTATATACTAAGTGAAAAAAATTCCAAAAGCTTAAAGCACCTGGTATTCCTTGGCGGTCTATAATTCAATTACTAACCAGACCTTATCCTGCTAAGATTCAGAGATCGGGCATTGACTTCTTCTTTTTTTTTTTTTTTTGCAAGATTATTATATAATTCGTGAAAAATATCCAAAAATTTAAAGCACCTGGTATTCCCAGGCAGTCTCCCATCCATGTACTAACCTGGCCCAAACCTGCTTATATTCAGAGATCGGGCATTGACTCTATTTTTTGGCAAAATTATTATATACTAAGTGAAAAATTTCAAAAAAGCTTAGAGTACCTGGTATTCCCAGGCGGTCTCCCATCCAGGCACTAACCAGGCCCAAACCTGCTTAGCTTACGAGATCAGACAAGATCAGGCATAGCCAGGCTGGTATGGCCATAAGCGAAGACTGCTGCAAAGAGAAGGCTATTTAAAGATCAGCCAATCTACTCGCCAGTTACATTATAATAGTAGGAAAGAAACCCCAAAAGCTTAAAGCACCTGGTATTCCTAGACGGTCTCTCATCCAAGTACTAACCTGGCCCAAACCTGCTTATATTCAGAGATCGGGCATTGACTCTATTTTTTGGCAAATTTATTATATACTAAGTGAAAAAATTCCAAAAGCTTAAAGCACCTGGTATTCCTTGGCGGTCTATCATTCAATTACTAACCAGACCTTATCCTGCTAAGATTCAGAGATCGGGCATTGACTTCTTCTTTTTTTTTTTTTTTTGCAAGATTATTATATAATTCGTGAAAAATATCCAAAAATTTAAAGCACCTGGTATTCCCAGGCAGTCTCCCATCCATGTACTAACCTGGCCCAAACCTGCTTATATTCAGAGATCGGGCATTGACTCTATTTTTTTGCCAAATTTATTATATACTAAGTGAAAAAATCCAAAAGCTTTAAGCACCTGGTATTCCTAGGCGGTCTTCAACCAAGTACTAACCAGACCTAAACCTGCTAAGATTCAGAGATCGGGCATTGACTCTTTTTTTTTTTTTTGCCAGATTATTATATAATTCGTGAAAAATATCCAAAAATATTAAAGCACCTGGGTATTCCCAGGCAGTCTCCCATCCATGTACTAACCTGGCGCAAACCTGCTTATATTCAGAGATCGGGCATTGACTCTATTTTTTGGCAAAATTATTATATACTAAGTGAAAAATTTCAAAAAAGCTTAGAGTACCTGGTATTCCCAGGCGGTCTCCCATCCAGGCACTAACCAGGCCCAAACCTGCTTAGCTTACGAGATCAGACAAGATCGGCATAGCCAGGCTGGTATGGCCATAAGCGAAGACTGCTGCAAAGAGAAGGCTATTTAAAGATCAGCCAATCTCTCGCCAGTACATTATAAAAGTAGGAAAGAAACCCCAAAAGCTTAAAGCACCCTGGTATTCCTAGGCAGTCCTTTCAACCAAGTACTAACCAGACCTAAACCTGCTAAGATTCAGAGATCGGGCATTGACTCTTTTTTTTTTTTGCCAGATTATTATATTAATTCGTGGAAAAATATCCAAAAATTTTAAAGCACCTGGTATTCCCAGGCAGTCTCCCATCCATGTTCTAAACCTGGCGCAATCCTGCTTATATTCAGAGATCGGGCCATTTGACTTCTATTTTTTGCCAAATTTATATATATACTAAGTGAAAAAATTCCAAAAGCTTTAAAGCACCTGGTATTCCTTGGCGGTCTCTCATCCAAGTACTAACTAGACCTAAACCTGCTAAAATTCAGTGATCGGGCATTGACTCTTTTTTTTTTTTGCAAGATTATTTATAATTCGTGAAAAATATCCAAACATTTAAAGCACCTGGTATTCCAGGCAGTCTCCCATCCATGTACTAAACCTGGCGCAAACCTGCTTATATTCAGAGATCGGGCATTGACTCTAATTTTTTGGCAAAATTATTATATACTAAGTGAAAATTTCAAAAAAGCTTACAGTACCTGGCATTCCCAGGCGGTCTCCCATCCAGGCACTAACCAGGCCCAAACCTGCTTAGCTTACGAGATCAAGACAAGATCAGGCATAGCCAGGCTGGTATGGCCATAAGCGAAGACTGCTGCAAAGAGAAGGCTATTTAAAGATCAGCCAATCTACTCGCCAGTACATTATAAAAGTAGGAAAGAAACCCCAAAAGCTTAAAGCACCTGGTATTCCTAGGCGGTCTCTCATCCAAGTACTAACCTGGCCGCAAACCTGCTATTATTCGAGATCGGGCATGACTCTATTTTTTTGCCAAATTTATTAGTATACTAAGTGAAAAAATTCCAAACGCCTTAAAGCACCTAGGTATTCCCCTTGGCGTCTATCATTCCAAATACTAACCAGACCTTAAGCCTGCTAAGATTCAGAGATCGGGCATTGACTTCTTCTTTTTTTTTTTTTTTGCAAGATTATTATATAATTCGTTGAAAAATATCCAAAAATTTTTAAGCACCTGGTATTCCCAGGCAGTCTCCCATCCATGTACTAACCTGGCCCAAACCTGCTTATATTCAGAGATCGGGCATTGACTCTATTTTTTGCCAAATTTATTATATACTAAGTGAAAAAATTCCAAAAGCTTAAAGCACCTGGTATTCCTGGCGGTCTCTCATCCAAGTACTAACCAGACCTAAACCTGCTAAGATTCAGAGATCGGGCATTGACTCTTTTTTTTTTTTTTTTGCAAGATTATTATATAATTCGTGAAAAATATCCAAAAATTTAAAGCACCTGGTATTCCCAGGCAGTCTCCCATCCATGTACTAACCTGGCGCAAACCTGCTTATATTCAGAGATCGGGCATTGACTCTATTTTTTGGCAAAATTATTATATACTAAGTGAAAAATTTCAAAAAGCTTACAGTACCTGGCATTCCCAGGCGGTCTCCCATCCAGGCACTAACCAGGCCCAAACCTGCTTAGCTTACGAGATCAGACAAGATCGGGCATAGCCAGGCTGGTATGGCCATAAGCGAAGACTGCTGCAAAGAGAAGGCTATTTAAAGATCAGCCAATCTACTCGCCAGTACATTATAAAGTAGGAAAGAAACCCCAAAAAGCTTAAAGCACCTGGTATTCCTAGGCGGTCTCATCATCCAAGTACTAACTGGCCCAAACCTGCTTATATTCAGAGATCGGGCATTGACTCTATTTTTTGCAATTATTATATACTAGTGAAAAATTCCAAAAGCTTAAAGCACCTGGTTTCTTGGCGGTCTATCATTCAAGTACTAACCAGACCTTAACCTGCTAAGATTCAGAGATCGGGCATGACTTCTTCTTTTTTTTTTTTTTTTTGCAAGATTATTAATAATTCGTGAAAAATATCCACAAAATTTAAAGCACCTGGTATTCCCAGGCAGTCTCCGCCCATCCATGTCACTAACCTGGCCACACAACTGCTTATATTCAGAGATCGGGCATTGACTCTATATTTTTGCCAAATTTATTATATACTAAGTGAAAAAATTCCAAAAGCTTTAAGCACCTGGTATTCCTAGGCGGTCTCTCATCCAAGTACTAACCAGACCTAAACCTGCTAAGATTCAGAGATCGGGCATTGACTCTTTTTTTTTTTTTTGCCAGATTATTATATAATTCGTGAAAAATATCCAAAAATTAAAGCACCTGGTATTCCCAGGCAGTCTCCCATCCATGTACTAACCTGGCCCAAACCTGCTTATATTCAGAGATCGGCATTGACTCTATTTTTTGCCAATTTATTATATACTAAGTGAAAAAATTCCAAAAGCTTAAGCACTGGTATTCCTTGGCGGTCTCTCATCCAAGTACTAACAGACCTAAACTGCTAAATTCAGAGATCGGGCATTGACTCTTTTTTTTTTTTTTTGCAAGATTATTATATAATTCGTGAAAAATATCCAAACATTTAAAGCACCTGTATTCCCAGGCAGTCTCCCATCCATGTACTAACCTGGCGCAAACCTGCTTATATTCAGAGATCGGGCATTGACTCTATTTTTTGGCAAAATTATTATATACTAAGTGAAAAATTTCAAAAAAGCTTAGAGTACCTGGTATTCCCAGGCGGTCTCCCATCCAGGCACTAACCAGGCCCAAACCTGCTTAGCTTACGAGATCAGACAAGATCGGGCATAGCCAGGCTGGTATGGCCATAAGCGAAGACTGCTGCAAAGAGAAGGCTATTTAAAGATCAGCCAATCTACTCGCCAGTACATTATAAAAGTAGGAAAGAAACCCCAAAAGCTTAAAGCACCTGGTATTCCTAGGCGGTCTCTCATCCAAGTACTAACCAGACCTAAACCTGCTAAGATTCAGAGATCGGGCATTGACTCTATTTTTTTTTTTTTTGCAAGATTATTATATAATTTGTGAAAATATCCAAAAATTTAAAGCACCTGGTATTCCCAGGCAGTCTCCCATCCATGTACTAACCTGGCCCAAACCTGCTTATATTCAGAGATCGGGCATTGACTCTATTTTTTGCCAAATTTATTATATACTAAGTGAAAAAATTCCAAAAGCTTAAAGCACCTGGTATTCCTGGCGGTCTCTCATCCAAGTACTAACCAGACCTAAACCTGCTAAGATTCAGAGATCGGGCATTGACTCTTTTTTTTTTTTTGCAAGATTATTATATAATTCGTGAAAAATATCCAAAAATTTAAAGCACCTGGTATTCCCAGGCAGTCTCCCATCCATGTACTAACCTGGCCAAACCTGCTTATATTCAGAGATCGGGCATTGACTCTATTTTTTGCCAAATTTATTATATACTAAGTGAAAAAATTCCAAAAGCTTAAAGCACCTGGTATTCCTTGGCGGTCTCTCATCCAAGTACTAACCAGACCTAAACCTGCTAAAATTAAAATTCAGAGATCGGGCATTGACTCTTTTTTTTTTTTTTTTTTGCAAGATTATTATATAATTCGTGAAAAAATATCCAAACATTTAAAGCACCTGGTATTCCCAGGCAGTCTCCCATCCATGTACTAACCTGGCGCAAAACCTGCTTATATTCAGAGATCGGGCATTGACTCTATTTTTTGGCCAAATTATTATATACTAAGTGAAAAATTCAAAAAAGCTTAGAGTACCTGGTATTCCCAGGGGTCTCCCATCCAGGCACTAACCAGGCCCAAACCTGCTTAGCTTACGAGATCAGACAAGATCGGCATAGCCAGCTGGTATGGCCATAAGCGAAGACTGCTGCAAAGAGAAGGCTATTTAAAGATCAGCCAATCTACTCGCCAGTACATTATAAAAGTAGGAAAGAAAAACCCAAAAGCTTAAAGCACCTGGTATTCCAGGCGGTCTCTCATCCAAGTACTAACCTGGCCCAAACCTGCTTATATTCAGAGATCGGGCATTGACTCTATTTTTTGGCAAATTTATTATATACTAAGTGAAAAAATTCCAAAAGCTTAAAGCACCTGGTATTCCTTGGCGGTCTATCATTCAAGTACTAACCAGACCTTAACCTGCTAAGATTCAGAGATCGGGCATTGACTTCTCTTTTTTTTTTTTTTTTTTGCAAGATTATTATATAATTCGTGAAAAATATCCAAAATTTAAAGCACCTGGTATTCCCAGGCAGTCTCCCATCCATGTACTAACCTGGCCCAAACCTGCTTATATTCAGAGATCGGGCATTGACTCTATTTTTTGCCAAATTTATTATATACTAAGTGAAAAAATTCCAAAAGCTTAAGCACCTGGTATTCCTGGCGGTCTCTCATCCAAGTACTAACCAGACCTAAACCTGCTAAGATTCAGAGATCGGGCATTGACTCTTTTTTTTTTTTTTGCCAGATTATTATATAATTCGTGAAAAATCCAAAAATTTAAAGCACCTGGTATTCCCAGGCAGTCTCCCATCCATGTACTAACCTGCCGCAAACCTGCTTATATTCAGAGATCGGGCATTGACTCTATTTTTTGGCAAAATTATTATATACTAAGTGAAAAATTTCAAAAAAGCTTACAGTACCTGGTATTCCCAGGCGGTCTCCCATCCAGGCACTAACCAGGCCCAAACCTGCTTAGCTTACGAGATCAGACAAGATCGGGCATAGCCAGCTGGTATGGCCATAAGCGAAGACTGCTGCAAAGAGAAGGCTATTTAAAGATCAGCCAATCTACTCGCCAGTACATTATAAAAGTAGGAAAAAACCCCAAAAGCTTAAAGCACCTGGTATTCCTAGGCGGTCTCTCATCCAAGTACTAACCAGACCTAAACCTGCTAAGATTCAGAGATCGGGCATTGACTCTTTTTTTTTTTTTTTTGCCAGATTATTATATAATTCGTGAAAAATATCCAAAAATTTAAAGCACCTGGTATTCCCAGGCAGTCTCCCATCCATGTACTAACCTGGCCCAAACCTGCTTATATTCAGAGATCGGGCATTGACTCTATTTTTTGCCAAATTTATTATATACTAAGTGAAAAAATTCCAAAAGCTTAAAGCACCTGGTATTCCTTGGCGGTCTCTCATCCAAGTACTAACCAGACCTAAACCTGCTAAGATTCAGAGATCGGGCATTGACTCTTTTTTTTTTTTTTGCAAGATTATTATATAATTCGTGAAAAATATCCAAACATTTAAAGCACCTGAAATTCAGAGATCGGGCATTGACTTCTTTTTTTTTTTTTTTTGCAAGATTATTATATAATTCGTGAAAAATATCCAAAAATTTAAAGCACCTGGTATTCCCAGGCAGTCTCCCATCCATGTACTAACCTGGCCCAAACCTGCTTATATTCAGAGATCGGGCATTGACTCTATTTTTTGCCAAATTTATTATATACTAAGTGAAAAAATTCCAAAAGCTTAAAGCACCTGGTATTCCTTGGCGGTCTCTCATCCAAGTACTAACCAGACCTAAACCTGCTAAGATTCAGAGATCGGGCATTGACTCTTTTTTTTTTTTTTTTGCAAGATTATTATATAATTCGTGAAAAATATCCAAACATTTAAAGCACCTGGTATTCCCAGGCAGTCTCCCATCCATGTACTAACCTGGCGCAAACCTGCTTATATTCAGAGATCGGGCATTGACTCTATTTTTTGGCAAAATTATTATATACTAAGTGAAAAATTTCAAAAAAGCTTACAGTACCTGGCATTCCCAGGCGGTCTCCCATCCAGGCACTAACCAGGCCCAAACCTGCTTAGCTTACGAGATCAGACAAGATCGGGCATAGCCAGGCTGGTATGGCCATAAGCGAAGACTGCTGCAAAGAGAAGGCTATTTAAAGATCAGCCAATCTACTCGCCAGTACATTATAAAAGTAGGAAAGAAACCCCAAAAGCTTAAAGCACCTGGTATTCCTAGGCGGTCTCTCATCCAAGTACTAACCTGGCCCAAACCTGCTTATATTCAGAGATCGGGCATTGACTCTATTTTTTGCAAATTTATTATATACTAAGTGAAAAAATTCCAAAAGCTTAAAGCACCTGGTATTCCTTGGCGGTCTATCATTCCAAGTACTAACCAGACCTTAACCTGCTAAGATTCAGAGATCGGGCATTGACTCTTTTTTTTTTTTTTTTTTGCAAGATTATTATATAATTCGTGAAAAAATATCCAAAAATTTAAAGCACCTGGTATTCCCAGGCAGTCTCCCATCCATGTACTAACCTGGCCCAAACCTGCTTATATTCAGAGATCGGGCATTGACTCTATTTTTTGCCAAATTTATTATATACTAAGTGAAAAAATTCCAAAAGCTTTAAGCACCTGGTATTCCTTGGCGGTCTCTCATCCAAGTACTAACCAGACCTAAACCTGCTAAGATTCAGAGATCGGGCATTGACTCTTTTTTTTTTTTTTTGCAAGATTATTATATAATCGTGAAAAATATCCAAAAATTTAAAGCACCTGGTATTCCCAGGCAGTCTCCCATCCATGTACTAACCTGGCGCAAACCTGCTTATATTCAGAGATCGGGCATTGACTCTATTTTTTGCCAAAATTATTATATACTAAGTGAAAAATTCCAAAAGCTTAAAGTACCTGGTATTCCCAGGCGGTCTCCCATCCAGGCACTAACCAGGCCCAAACCTGCTTAGCTTACGAGATCAGACAAGATCGGGCATAGCCAGGCTGGTATGGCCATAAGCGAAGACTGCTGCAAAGAGAAGGCTATTTAAAGATCAGCCAATCTACTCGCCAGTACATTATAAAAGTAGGAAAGAAACCCCAAAAGCTTAAAGCACCTGGTATTCCTAGGCGGTCTCTCATCCAAGTACTAACCAGACCTAAACCTGCTAAGATTCAGAGATCGGGCATTGACTCTATTTATTTTTTTTTTTTTTTGCAAGATTATTATATAAATTCGTGAAAAAATATCCAAAAATTTAAAGCACCTGGTATTCCCAGGCAGTCTCCCATCCATGTACTAACCTGGCCCAAACCTGCTTATATTCAGAGATCGGGCATTGACTCTATTTTTTGCCAAATTTATTATATACTAAGTGAAAAAAATTCCAAAAGCTTAAAGCACCTGGTATTCCTTGGCGGTCTCTCATCCAAGTACTAACCAGACCTAAACCTGCTAAGATTCAGAGATCGGGCATTGACTCTTTTTTTTTTTTTTGCCAAGATTATTATATAATTCGTGAAAAATATCCAAAAATTTAAAGCACCTGGTATTCCCAGGCAGTCTCCCATCCATGTACTAACCTGGCGCAAACCTGCTTATATTCAGAGATCGGGCATTGACTCTATTTTTTGGCAAAATTATTATATACTAAGTGAAAAAATTTCAAAAAGCTTACAGTACCTGGTATTCCCAGGCGGTCTCCCATCCAGGCACTAACCAGGCCCAAACCTGCTTAGCTTACGAGATCAGACAAGATCGGGCATAGCCAGGCTGGTATGGCCATAAGCGAAGACTGCTGCAAAGAGAAGGCTATTAAAGATCAGCCAATCTACTCGCCAGTACATTATAAAAGTAGGAAAGAAACCCCAAAAGCTTAAAGCACCTGGTATTCCTAGGCGGTCTCTCATCCAAGTACTAACCTGGCCCAAACCTGCTTATATTCAGAGATCGGGCATTGACTCTATTTTTTGCCAAATTTATTATATACTAAGTGAAAAAATTCCAAAAGCTTAAAGCACCTGGTATTCCTTGGCGGTCTCTCATTCAAGTACTAACCAGACCTTAACCTGCTAAGATTCAGAGATCGGGCATTGACTTCTTCTTTTTTTTTTTTTTTTTGCAAGATTATTATATAATTCGTGAAAAATATCCAAAAATTTAAAGCACCTGGTATTCCCAGGCAGTCTCCCATCCATGTACTAACCTGGCCCAAACCTGCTTATATTCAGAGATCGGGCATTGACTCTATTTTTTGCCAAATTTATTATATACTAAGTGAAAAAATTCCAAAAGCTTAAAGCACCTGGTATTCCTTGGCGGTCTCTCATCCAAGTACTAACCAGACCTAAACCTGCTAAGATTCAGAGATCGGGCATTGACTCTTTTTTTTTTTTTTTTGCAAGATTATTATATAATTCGTGAAAAATATCCAAAAATTTAAAGCACCTGGTATTCCCAGGCAGTCTCCCATCCATGTACTAACCTGGCGCAAACCTGCTTATATTCAGAGATCGGGCATTGACTCTATTTTTTGCCAAATTTATTATATACTAAGTGAAAAAATTCCAAAAGCAGATTATTATAATTCGTGAAAAATATCCAAACATTTAAAGCACCTGGTATTCCCAGGCAGTCTCCCATCCATGTACTAACCTGCGCAAACCTGCTTATATTCAGAGATCGGGCATTGACTCTATTTTTTGGCAAAATTAATTATATACTAAGTGAAAAAGTTTCAAAAAAAGCTTATGAGTACCTGGCATTCCCAGGCGGTCTCCCATCCAGGCACTAAAAACCAGCCCAAACCTGTGCTTAGCTTACGAGATCAGACAAGATCAGGCATAGCCAGGCTGGTATGCCATAAGCGAAGACTGCTGCAAAGAGAAAGCTATTTAAAGATCAGCCAATCTACTCGCCAGTACATTATAAAAGTAGGAAAAGAAACCCAAAAGCTTAAAGCACCTGGTATTCCTAGGCGGTCTCTCATCCAAGTACTAACCTGGCCCAAACCTGCTTATATTCAGAGATCGGGCATTGACTCTATTTTTTTGCCAAATTTATTATATACTAAGTGAAAAAATTCCAAAAGCTTAAAGCACCTGGTATTCCTGGCGCGTCTATCATTCAAGTACTAACCAGACCTTAACCTGCTAAGATTCAGAGATCGGGCATTGACTTCTTCTTTTTTTTTTTTTTGCAAGATTATTATATAATTCGTGAAAAATATCCAAAAATTTAAAGCACCTGGTATTCCCAGGCAGTCTCCCATCCATGTACTAACCCTGCCCAAACCTGCTTATATTCAGAGATCGGGCATTGACTCTATTTTTTGCCAAATTTATTATATACTAAGTGAAAAAATTCCAAAAGCTTAAAGCACCTGGTATTCCTGGCGGTCTCTCATCCAAGTACTAACCAGACCTAAACCTGCTAAGATTCAGAGATCGGGCATTGATCTTTTTTTTTTTTTTTGCAAGATTATTATATAATTCGTGAAAAATATCCAAAAAATTTAAACACCTGATATTCCCAGGCAGTCTCCCATCCATGTACTAACCTGGCGCAAACCTGCTTATATTCAGAGATCGGGCATTGACTCTATTTTTTGGCAAAATTATTATATACTAAGTGAAAAATTTCAAAAAAGCTTAGAGTACCTGGTATTCCCAGGCGGTCTCCCATCCAGGCACTAACCAGGCCCAAACCTGCTTAGCTTCCGAGATCAGACAAGATCGGGCATAGCCAGGCTGGTATGGCCATAAGCGAAAGACTGCTGCAAAGAGAAGGCTATTTAAAGATCAGCCAATCTACTCGCCAAGTAATTATAAAAGTAGGAAAGAAACCCCAAAAGCTTAAAGCACCTGGTATTCCTAGGCGGTCTCCCATCCAAGTACTAACCTGGCCCAAACCTGCTTTATTCAGAGATCGGCATTGACTCTATTTTTTGCCAAATTATTATATACTAAGTGAAAAAATTCCAAACTGCTTATATTCAGAGATCGGGCATTGACTCTATTTTTGCCAAATTTATTATATACTAAGTGAAAAAATTCCAAAAGCTTAAAGCACCTGGTATTCCTTGCGGTCTCTCATCCAAGTACTAACCAGACCAAACCTGCTAAGATTCAGAGATCGGGCATTGACTAAGTGAAAAATTTCAAAAAACCTTAGAGTACCTGGTATTCCAGGCGGTCTCCCATCCAGGCACTAACCAGGCCAAAACTGCTTAGCTTACGAGATCAGACAAGATCGGGCATAGCCAGGCTGGTATGGCCATAAGCGAAGACTGCTGCAAAAGAAGGCTATTTAAAGATCAGCCAATCTACTCGCCAGTACATTATAAAAGTAGAAAGAAACCCCAAAAGCTTAAAGCACCTGGTATTCCTAGGCGGTCTCTCATCCAAGTACTAACCAGACCTAAACCTGCTAAGATTCAGAGATCGGGCATTGACTCTATTTTTTTTTTTTTTTGCCAAGATTATTATATAATTTGTGAAAAATATCCAAAAAATTTAAAGCACCTGGTATTCCCAGGCAGTCTCCCATCCATGTACTAACCTGGCCCAAACCTGCTTATATTCAGAGATCGGGCATTGACTCTATTTTTTGCCAAATTTTATTATACTAAGTGAAAAAATTCCAAAAGCTTAAAGCACCTGGTATTCCTTGGCGGTCTCTCATCCAAGTACTAACCAGACCTAAACCTGCTAAGATTCAGAGATCGGGCATTGACTCTTTTTTTTTTTTTTTTTTGCCAGATTATTATATAATTCGTGAAAAATATCCAAAAATTTAAAGCACCTGGTATTCCCAGGCAGTCTCCCATCCATGTACTAACCTGGCCCAAACCTGCTTATATTCAGAGATCGGGCATTGACTCTATTTTTTGCCAAATTTATTATATACTAAGTGAAAAAATTCCAAAAGCTTAAAGCACCTGGTATTCCTTGGCGGTCTCTCATCCAAGTACTAACCAGACCTAAACCTGCTAAAATTCAGAGATCGGGCATTGACTCTTTTTTTTTTTTTTGCAAGATTATTATATAATTCGTGAAAAATATCCAAACATTTAAAGCACCTGGTATTCCCAGGCAGTCTCCCATCCATGTACTAACCTGGCGCAAACCTGCTTATATTCAGAGATCGGGCATTGACTCTATTTTTTGGCAAAATTATTATATACTAAGTGAAAAATTTCAAAAAAGCTTAGAGTACCTGGTATTCCCAGGCGGTCTCCCATCCAGGCACTAACCAGGCCCAAACCTGCTTAGCTTACGAGATCAGACAAGATCGGGCATAGCCAGGCTGGTATGGGGTCTCCCATCCAGCACTAACCAGGCCCAAACCTGCTTAGCTTACGAGATCAGACAAGATCGGGCATAGCCAGGCTGGTATGGCCATAAGCGAAGACTGCTGCAAAGAGAAGGCTATTTAAAGATCAGCCAATCTACTCGCCAGTACATTATAAAAGTAGGAAAAACCCAAAAGCTTAAAGCACCTGGTATTCCTAGGCGGTCTCATCCAAGTACTAACCAGACCTAAACCTGCTAAGATTCAGAGATCGGGCATTGACTCTTTTTTTTTTTTTTTGCAAGATTATTATATAATTTGTGAAAAATATCCAAAAATTTAAAGCACCTGGTATTCCCAGGCAGTCTCCCATCCATGTACTAACCTGGCCCAAACCTGCTTATATTCAGAGATCGGGCATTGACTCTATTTTTTGCCAAATTTATTATATACTAAGTGAAAAAATTCCAAAAGCTTAAAGCACCTGGTATTCCTTGGCGGTCTCTCATCCAAGTACTAACCAGACCTAAACCTGCTAAATTCAGAGATCGGGCATTGACTCTTTTTTTTTTTTTTTGCCAGATTATTATATAATTGTGAAAAAATATCCAAAAATTTAAAGCACCTGGTATTCCCAGGCAGTCTCCCATCCATGTACTAACCTGGCCCAAACCTGCTTATATTCAGAGATCGGGCATTGACTCTATTTTTTGCCAAATTTATTATATACTAAGTGAAAAAATTCCAAAAGCTTAAAGCACCTGGTATTCCTTGGCGGTCTCTCATCCAAGTACTAACCAGACCTAAACCTGCTAAGATTCAGAGATCGGGCATTGACTCTTTTTTTTTTTTTTGCAAGATTATTATATAATTCGTGAAAAATATCCAAACATTTAAAGCACCTGGTATTCCCAGGCAGTCTCCCATCCATGTACTAACCTGGCGCAAACCTGCTTATATTCAGAGATCGGGCATTGACTCTATTTTTTGGCAAAATTATTATATACTAAGTGAAAAATTTCAAAAAAGCTTAGAGTACCTGGTATTCCCAGGCGGTCTCCCATCCAGGCACTAACCAGGCCCAAACCTGCTTAGCTTACGAGATCAGACAAGATCGGGCATAGCCAGGCTGGTATGGCCATAAGCGAAGACTGCTGCAAAGAGAAGGCTATTTAAAGATCAGCCAATCTACTCGCCAGTACATTATAAAAGTAGGAAAGAAACCCAAAAGCTTAAAGCACCTGGTATTCCTAGGCGGTCTCTCATCCAAGTACTAACCTGGCCCAAACCTGCTTATATTCAGAGATCGGGCATTGACTCTATTTTTTGCCAAATTTATTATATACTAAGTGAAAAAATTCCAAAAGCTTAAAGCACCTGGTATTCCTTGGCGGTCTATCATTCAAGTACTAACCAGACCTTAACCTGCTAAGATTCAGAGATCGGGCATTGACTTCTTCTTTTTTTTTTTTTTTGCAAGATTATTATATAATTCGTGAAAAATATCCAAAAATTTAAAGCACCTGGTATTCCCAGGCAGTCTCCCATCCATGTACTAACCTGGCCCAAACCTGCTTATATTCAGAGATCGGGCATTGACTCTATTTTTTGCCAAATTTATTATATACTAAGTGAAAAAATTCCAAAAGCTTAAAGCACCTGGTATTCCTTGGCGGTCTCTCATCCAAGTACTAACCAGACCTAAACCTGCTAAGATTCAGAGATCGGGCATTGACTCTTTTTTTTTTTTTTTGCAAGATTATTATATAATTCGTGAAAACAGTCTCCCATCCATGTACTAACCTGGCGCAAAACCTGCTTATATTCAGAGATCGAGGCATTGACTCTATTTTTTGGCAAAATTATTATATACTAAAGTGAAAAATTTCAAAAAACTTAAAGTACCTGGTATTCCCAGGCGGTCTCCCATCCAGGCACTAACCAGGCCCAAACCTGCTTAGCTTACGAGATCAGACAAGATCGGGCATAGCCAGGCTGGTATGGCCATAAGCGAAGACTGCTGCAAAGAGAAGGCTATTTAAAGATCAGCCAATTCTACTCGCAGTACATTATAAAGTAGGAAAGAAACCCCAAAAGCTTAAAGCACCTGGTATACTAAGTGAAAAAATTTCAAAAAACTTAGAGTACCTGGTATTCCCAGGCGTCTCCCATCCAGGCACTAACCAGGCCCAAACCTGCTTAGCTTACGAGATCAGACAAGATCGGGCATAGCCAGGCTGGTATGGCCAATAAGCGAAGACTGCTGCAAAGAGAAGGCTATTTAAAGATCAGCAATTCTACTTGCCAGTACATTATAAAGTTAGGAAAAAACCCCAAAAAGCTTAAAGCACCTGGTATTCCCAGGCAGTCTCTCATCCAAGTACTAACCTGGCCAAACCTGCTTATATTCAGAGATCGGGCATTGACTCTATTTTTTGCCAAATTTATTATATACTAAGTGAAAAAATTCCAAAAGCTTAAAGCACCTGGTATTCCTTGGCGGTCTCTCATCCAAGTACTAACCAGACCTAAACCTGCTAAGATTCAGAGATCGGGCATTGACTCTTTTTTTTTTTTTTTTTTGCAAGATTATTATATAATTCGTGAAAAATATCCAAAATTTAAAGCACCTGGTATTCCCAGGCAGTCTCCCATCCATGTACTAACCTGGCGCAAACCTGCTTATATTCAGAGATCGGGCATTGACTCTATTTTTTGGCAAAATTATTATATACTAAGTGAAAAATTTCAAAAAAGCTTACAGTACCTGGTATTCCCAGGCGGTCTCCCATCCAGGCACTAACCAGCCCAAACCTGCTTAGCTTACGAGATCAGACAAGATCGGGCATAGCCAGGCTGGTATGGCCATAAGCGAAGACTGCTGCAAAGAGAAGGCTATTTAAAGATCAGCCAATCTACTCGCCAGTACATTATAAAAGTAGGAAAGAAACCCCAAAAGCTTAAAGCACCTGGTATTCCTAGGCGGTCTCTCATCCAATACTAACCTGGCCCAAACCTGCTTATATTCAGAGATCGGGCATTGACTCTATTTTTTGCCAAATTTATTATATACTAAGTGAAAAAATTCCAAAAGCTTAAAGCACCTGGTATTCCTTGGCGGTCTCTCATCCAAGTACTAACCAGACCTAAACCTGCTAAGATTCAGAGATCGGGCATTGACTCTTTTTTTTTTTTTTGCAAGATTATTATATAATTCGTGAAAAATATCCAAAAATTTAAAGCACCTGGTATTCCCAGGCAGTCTCCCATCCATGTACTAACCTGGCGCAAACCTGCTTATATTCAGAGATCGGGCATTGACTCTATTTTTTGGCAAATTATTATATACTAAGTGAAAAATTTCAAAAAGCTTAAAGCACCTGGTATTCCCAGGCGGTCTCCATCCAGGCACTAACCAGGCCCAAACCTGCTTAGCTTTACGAGATCAGACAAGATCGGGCATAGCCAGGCTGGTATGGCCATAAGCGAAGACTGTGCAAAGAGAAGGCTATTTAAAGATCAGCCAATCTACTCGCCAGTACATTATAAAAGTAGGAAAAAACCCCAAAAGCTTAAAGCACCTGGTATTCCAGGCGGTCTCTCATCCAAGTACTAACCAGACCTAAACCTGCTAAGATTCAGAGATCGGGCATTGACTCTATTTTTTTTTTTTTTGCAAGATTATTATATAATTTGTGAAATATCCAAAAATTTAAAGCACCTGGTATTCCCAGGCAGTCTCCCATCCATGTACTAACCTGGCCCAAACCTGCTTATATTCAGAGATCGGGCATTGACTCTATTTTTTGCCAAATTTATTATATACTAAGTGAAAAAATTCCAAAAGCTTAAAGCACCTGGTATTCCTTGGCGGTCTCTCATCCAAGTACTAACCAGACCTAAACCTGCTAAGATTCAGAGATCGGGCATTGACTCTTTTTTTTTTTTTTTTTTGCCAGATTATATTATATAATTCGTGAAAAATATCCAAAAATTTAAAGCACCTGGTATTCCCAGGCAGTCTCCCATCCATGTACTAACCTGGCCCAAACCTGCTTATATTCAGAGATCGGGCATTGACTCTATTTTTTGCCAAATTTATTATATACTAAGTGAAAAAATTCCAAAAGCTTAAAGCACCTGGTATTCCTTGGCGGTCTCTCATCCAAGTACTAACCAGACCTAAACCTGCTAAGATTCAGAGATCGGGCATTGACTCTTTTTTTTTTTTTGCAAGATTATTATATAATTCGTGAAAAATATCCAAACATTTAAAGCACCTGGTATTCCCAGGCAGTCTCCCATCCATGTACTAACCTGGCGCAAACCTGCTTATATTCAGAGATCGGGCATTGACTCTATTTTTTGGCAAAATTATTATATACTAAGTGAAAAATTTCAAAAAAGCTTACAGTACCTGGTATTCCCAGGCGGTCTCCCATCCAGGCACTAACCAGGCCCAAACCTGCTTAGCTTACGAGATCAGACAAGATCGGGCATAGCCAGGCTGGTATGGCCATAAGCGAAGACTGCTGCAAGAGAAGGCTATTTAAAGATCAGCCAATCTACTCGCCAGTACATTATAAAAGTAGGAAAGAAACCCCAAAAGCTTAAAGCACCTGGTATTCCTAGGCGGTCTCTCATCCAAGTACTAACCAGACCTAAACCTGCTAGATTCAGAGATCGGGCATTGACTCTATTCTATTTTTTTTTTTTTGCAAGATTATTATATAATTTGTGAAAAATATCCAAAAATTTAAAGCACCTGGTATTCCCAGGCAGTCTCCCATCCATGTACTAACCTGGCCCAAACCTGCTTATATTCAGAGATCGGGCACTGACTCTATTTTTGCCAAATTTATTATATACTAAGTGAAAAAATTCCAAAAGCTTAAAGCACCTGGTATTCCTTGGCGGTCTCTCATCCAAGTACTAACCAGACCTAAACCTGCTAAGATTCAGAGATCGGGCATTGACTCTTTTTTTTTTTTTTTTTTGCCAGATTATTATATATATTCGTGAAAAATATCCAAAAATTTAAAGCACCTGGTATTCCCAGGCAGTCTCCCATCCATGTACTAACCTGGCCCAAACCTGCTTATATTCAGAGATCGGGCATTGACTCTATTTTTTGCCAAATTTATTATATACTAAGTGAAAAAATTCCAAAAGCTTAAAGCACCTGGTATTCCTTGGCGGTCTCTCATCCAAGTACTAACCAGACCTAAACCTGCTAAGATTCAGAGATCGGGCATTGACTCTTTTTTTTTTTTTTTGCAAGATTATTATATAATTCGTGAAAAATATCCAAAAATTTAAAGCACCTGGTATTCCCAGGCAGTCTCCCATCCATGTACTAACCTGGCGCAAACCTGCTTATATTCAGAGATCGGGCATTGACTCTATTTTTGGCAAAAATTATTATATACTAAGTGAAAAAATTTCAAAAGCTTACAGTACCTGGTATTCCAGGCGGTCTCCCATCCAGGCACTAACCAGGCCCAAACCTGCTTAGCTTACGAGATCAGACAAGATCGGGCATAGCCAGGCTGGTATGGCCATAAGCGAAGACTGCTGCAAAGAGAAGGCTATTTAAAGATCAGCCAATCTACTCGCCAGTACATTATAAAAGTAGGAAAGAAACCCCAAAAGCTTAAAGCACCTGGTATTCCTAGGCGGTCTCTCATCCAAGTACTAACCTGGCCCAAACCTGCTTATATTCAGAGATCGGGCATTGACTCTATTTTTTGGCCAAATTTATTATATACTAAGTGAAAAAATTCCAAAAGCTTAAAGCACCTGGTATTCCTTGGCGGTCTCTCATCCAAGTACTAACCAGACCTAAACCTGCTAAGATTCAGAGATCGGGCATTGACTCTTTTTTTTTTTTTTTTTTGCAAGATTATTATATAATTCGTGAAAAATATCCAAAAATTTAAAGCACCTGGTATTCCCAGGCAGTCTCCCATCCATGTACTAACCTGGCCCAAACCTGCTTATATTCAGAGATCGGGCATTGACTCTATTTTTTGCCAAATTTATTATATACTAAGTGAAAAAATTCCAAAAGCTTAAAGCACCTGGTATTCCTTGGCGGTCTCTCATCCAAGTACTAACCAGACCTAAACCTGCTAAGATTCAGAGATCGGGCATTGACTCTTTTTTTTTTTTTTTTGCAAGATTATTATATAATTCGTGAAAAATATCCAAAAATTTAAAGCACCTGGTATTCCCAGGCAGTCTCCCATCCATGTACTAACCTGGCGCAAACCTGCTTATATTCAGAGATCGGGCATTGACTCTATTTTTTGGCAAAATTATTATATACTAAGTGAAAAATTTCAAAAAAGCTTACAGTACCTGGTATTCCCAGGCGGTCTCCCATCCAGGCACTAACCAGGCCCAAACCTGCTTAGCTTACGAGATCAGACAAGATCGGGCATAGCCAGGCTGGTATGGCCATAAGCGAAGACTGCTGCAAAGAGAAGGCTATTTAAAGATCAGCCAATCTACTCGCCAGTACATTATAAAAGTAGGAAAGAAACCCAAAAGCTTAAAGCACCTGGTATTCCTAGGCGGTCTCTCATCCAAGTACTAACCAGGCCTAAACCTGCTAAGATTCAGAGATCGGGCATTGACTCTTTTATTTTTTTTTTTGCAAGATTATTATATAATTTGTGAAAAATATCCAAAATTTAAAGCACCTGGTATTCCCAGGCAGTCTCCCATCCATGTACTAACCTGGCCCAAACCTGCTTATATTCAGAGATCGGGCATTGACTCTATTTTTTGCCAAATTTATTATATACTAAGTGAAAAAATTCCAAAAGCTTAAAGCACCTGGTATTCCCAGGCGGTCTCTCATCCAAGTACTAACCTGGCCCAAACCTGCTAATATTCAGAGATCGGGCATTGACTCTTTTTTTTTTTTGCCAGATTATTATATAATTCGTGAAAAATATCCAAAAGCTTAAAGCACCTGGTATTCCTTGGCGGTCTCCCATCCAAGTACTAACCTGGCCTAAACCTGCTTATATTCAGAGATCGGGCATTGACTCTTTTTTTTTTTTTTTTTTTTGCAAGATTATTATATAATTCGTGAAAAATATCCAAAAATTTAAAGCACCTGGTATTCCCAGGCAGTCTCCCATCCATGTACTAACCTGGCCCAAACCTGCTTATATTCAGAGATCGGGCATTGACTCTATTTTTTGCCAAATTTATTATATACTAAGTGAAAAAATTCCAAAAGCTTAAAGCACCTGGTATTCCTTGGCGGTCTCTCATCCAAGTACTAACCAGACCTAAACCTGCTAGATTCAGAGATCGGGCATTGACTCTTTTTTTTTTTTTTTGCCAAGATTATTATATAATTCGTGAAAAATATCCAAAAATTTAAAGCACCTGGTATTCCCAGGCAGTCTCCCATCCATGTACTAACCTGGCCCAAACCTGCTTATATTCAGAGATCGGGCATTGACTCTATTTTTTGCCAAATTTATTATATACTAAGTGAAAAAATTCCAAAAGCTTAAAGCACCTGGTATTCCTTGGCGGTCTCTCATCAAGTACTAACCAGGGGCATTGACTTCTTCTTTTTTTTTTTTTTTGCAAATTATTATATAATTCGTGAAAATATCCAAAAATTTAAAGCACCTGGTATTCCCAGGCAGTCTCCCATCCATGTACTAACCTGGCCCAAACCTGCTTATATTCAGAGATCGGGCATTGACTCTATTTTTTGCCAAATTTATTATATACTAAGTGAAAAATTCCAAAAGCTTAAAGCACCTGGTATTCCTTGGCGGTCTCTCATCCAAGTACTAACCAGACCTAAACCTGCTAAGATTCAGAGATCGGGCATTGACTCTTTTTTTTTTTTTTTTGCAAGATTATTATATAATTCGTGAAAAATATCCAAAAATTTAAGCACCTGGTATTCCCAGGCAGTCTCCCATCCATGTACTAACCTGGCCAAACCTGCTTATATTCAGAGATCGGGCATTGACTCTATTTTTTGCCAAATTTATTATATACTAAGTGAAAAAATTCCAAAAGCTTAAAGCACCTGGTATTCCTTGGCGGTCTCTCATCCAAGTACTAACCAGACCTAAACCTGCTAAGATTCAGAGATCGGGCATTGACTCTTTTTTTTTTTTTTTTTTTTTGCAAGATTATTATATAATTCGTGAAAAATATCCAAAAATTTAAAGCACCTGGTATTCCCAGGCAGTCTCCCATCCATGTACTAACCTGGCGCAAACCTGCTTATATTCAGAGATCGGGCATTGACTCTATTTTTTGGCAAATTTATTATATACTAAGTGAAAAATTTCAAAAAAGCTTACAGTACCTGGTATTCCAGGCGGTCTCCCATCCAGGCACTAACCAGCCCAAACCTGCTTAGCTTCCGAGATCAGACAAGATCGGGCATAGCCAGGCTGGTATGGCCATAAGCGAAGACTGCTGCAAAGAGAAGGCTATTTAAAGATCAGCCAATCTACTCGCCAGTACATTATAAAAGTAGGAAAGAAACCCCAAAAGCTTAAAGCACCTGGTATTCCTAGGCGGTCTCCATCCAGTACTAACCTGGCCCAAACCTGCTTATATTCAGAGATCGGGCATTGACTCTATTTTTTGCCAAATTTATTATATACTAAGTGAAAAAATTCCAAAAGCTTAAAGGCCACCTTGTATTCCTTGGCGGTCTCTCATCCCAAGTACTAACCAGACCTAAACTGCTAAGATTCAGAGATCGGGGCATTGACTCTTTTTTTTTTTTTTTTTGCAAGAATTATTATATAATTCGTGAAAAATATCCAAAAATTTAAAGCACCTGGTATTCCCAGGCAGTCTCCCATCCATGTACTAACCTGGCGCAAACCTGCTTATATTCAGAGATCGGCATTGACTCTATTTTTTGGCAAAATTATTATATACTAAGTGAAAAATTTCAAAAAAGCTTAGAGTACCTGGTATTCCCAGGCTGTCTCCCATCCAGGCACTAACCAGGCCCAAACCTGCTTAGCTTACGAGATCAGACAAGATCGGGCATAGCCAGGCTGGTATGGCCATAAGCGAAGACTGCTGCAAAGAGAAGGCTATTTAAAGATCAGCCAATCTACTCGCCAGTACATTATAAAAGTAGGAAAGAAACCCCAAAAGCTTAAAGCACCTGGTATTCCTAGGCGGTCTCTCATCCAAGTACTAACCAGACCTAAACCTGCTAAGATTCAGAGATCGGGCATTGACTCTATTTTTTTTTTTTTTTTGCAAGATTATTATATAATTTGTGAAAAATATCCAAAAATTTAAAGCACCTGGTATTCCCAGGCAGTCTCCCATCCATGTACTAACCTGGCCCAAACCTGCTTATATTCAGAGATCGGGCACTGACTCTATTTTTTGCCAAATTTATTATATACTAAGTGAAAAAATTCCAAAAGCTTAAAGCACCTGGTATTCCTTGGCGGTCTCTCATCCAAGTACTAACCAGACCTAAACCTGCTAAGATTCAGAGATCGGGCATTGACTCTTTTTTTTTTTTTTTTTGCCAGATTATTATATAATTCGTGAAAAAATATCCAAAAATTTAAAGCACCTGGTATTCCCAGGCAGTCTCCCATCCATGTACTAAACCTGGGCCCAAACCTGCTTATATTCAGAGATCGGCATGACTCTATTTTTTGCCAAATTTATTATATACTAAGTGAAAAAATTCCAAAAGCTTAAAGCACCTGGTATTCCTTGGCGGTCTCTCATCCAAGTACTAACCAGACCTAAACCTGCTAAGATTCAGAGATCGGGCATTGACTCTTTTTTTTTTTTTTTTTGCAAGATTATTATATAATTCGTGAAAAAATATCCAAACATTTAAAGCACCTGGTATTCCCAGGCAGTCTCCCATCCATGTACTAACCTGGCGCAAACCTGCTTATATTCAGAGATCGGGCATTGACTCTATTTTTTGGCAAAATTATTATATACTAAGTGAAAAATTTCAAAAAAGCTTAGAGTACCTGGCATTCCCAGGCGGTCTCCCATCCAGGCACTAACCAGGCCCAAAACCTGCTTAGCTTCGAGATCAGACAAGATCGGGCATAGCCAGGCTGGTATGGCCATAAGCGAAGACTGCTGCAAGAGAAGGCTATTTAAAGATCAGCCAATCTACTCGCCAGTACATTATAAAAGTAGGAAAGAAACCCCAAAAGCTTAAAGCACCTGGTATTCCTTAGGCGGTCTCTCATCCAAGTACTAACCTGGCCCAAACCTGCTTATATTCAGAGATCGGGCATTGACTCTATTTTTTTGCCAAATTTATTATATACTAAGTGAAAAAATTCCAAAAGCTTAAAGCACCTGGTATTCCTTGGCGGTCTCTCATTCCAAGTACTAACCAGACCTAAACCTGCTAAGATTCAGAGATCGGGCATTGACTTCTATTTTTTTTTTTTTTTGCAAGATTATTATATAATTGTGAAAAATATCCAAACATTTAAAGCACCTGGTATTCCCAGGCAGTCTCCCATCCATGTACTAACCTGGCGCAAACCTGCTTATATTCAGAGATCGGGCATTGACTCTATTTTTTGGCAAAATTATTATATACTAAGTGAAAAATTTCAAAAAAGCTTAGAGTACCTGGTATTCCCAGGCGGTCTCCCATCCAGGCACTAACCAGGCCCAAACCTGCTTAGCTTACGAGATCAGACAAGATCGGGCATAGCCAGGCTGGTATGGCCATAAGCGAAGACTGCTGCAAAGAGAAGGCTATTTAAAGATCAGCCAATCTACTCGCCAGTACATTATAAAGTAGGAAAGAAACCCCAAAAGCTTAAAGCACCTGGTATTCCTAGGCGGTCTCTCATCCAAGTACTAACCAGACCTAAACCTGCTAAGATTCAGAGATCGGGCATTGACTCTATTTTTTTTTTTTTTTTGCAAGATTATTATATAATTTGTGAAAAATATCCAAAAATTTAAAGCACCTGGTATTCCCAGGCAGTCTCCCATCCATGTACTAACCTGGCCCAAACCTGCTTATATTCAGAGATCGGGCATTGACTCTATTTTTTGCCAAATTTATTATATACTAAGTTGAAAAGAAATTTCCAAAGGCTTTAAAGCACCTGGTATTCCTTGGGGTCTCTCATCCAAGTTAACGTAACCAGAACCTTAACCTGCTGAAGATTTCAGAGATCGGGCATTTGACCCCCTCCCTTTTTTTTTTTTTTTTTTTGCAAGATTATTATATAATTCGTTGAAATAATATCCAAAAATTTAAAGCACCTGGTATTTCCCAGGGCAGTCTCCCATCCATGTACTAACCTGGCCCAAACCTGCTTATATTCAGAGATCAGGCATTGACTCTATTTTTTGCCAATTTATTATATACTAAGTGAAAAAATTCCAAAAGCTTAAAGCACCTGGTATTCCTTGGCGGTCTCTCATCCAAGTACTAACCAGACCTAAACCTGCTAAGATTCAGAGATCGGGCATTGACTCTTTTTTTTTTTTTTTTTTGGCAAGATTATTATATAATTCGTGAAAAAATATCCAAAAATTTAAAGCACCTGATATTCCCAGGCAGTCTCCCATCCATGTACTAACCTGGCGCAAACCTGCTTATATTCAGAGATCGGGCATTGACTCTATTTTTTGGCAAAATTATTATATACTAAGTGAAAAATTTCAAAAAAGCTTAGAGTACCTGGCATTCCCAGGCGGTCTCCCATCCAGGCACTAACCAGGCCCAAACCTGCTTAGCTTACGAGATCAGACAAGATCGGGCATAGCCAGGCTGGTATGGCCATAAGCGAAGACTGCTGCAAAGAGAAGGCTATTTAAAGATCAGCCAATCTACTCGCCAGTACATTATAAAAGTAGGAAAGAAACCCCAAAAGCTTAAAGCACCTGGTATTCCTAGGCGGTCTCTCATCCAAGTACTAACCTGGCCCAAACCTGCTTATATTCAGAGATCGGGCATTGACTCTATTTTTTGCCAAATTTATTATATACTAAGTGAAAAAATTCCAAAAGCTTAAAGCACCTGGTATTCCTTGGCGGTCTATCATTCAAGTACTAACCAGACCTTAAACCTGCTAAGATTCAGAGATCGGGCATTGACTTCTTCTTTTTTTTTTTTTTTTTGCAAGATTATTATATAATTCGTGAAAAATATCCAAAAATTTAAAGCACCTGGTATTCCCAGGCAGTCTCCATCCATGTACTAACCTGGCCCAAACCTGCTTATATTCAGAGATCGGCATTGACTCTATTTTTTGCCAAATTTATTATATACTAAGTGAAAAAATTCCAAAAGCTTAAAGCACCTGGTATTCCTAGGCGTCTCTCATCCAAGTACTAACCAGACCTAAACCTGCTAAAATTCAGAATCGGGCATTGACTCTTTTTTTTTTTTTTGCAAGATTATTATATAATTCGTGAAAAATATCCAAAAATTTAAAGCACCTGGTATTCCCAGGCAGTCTCCCATCCATGTACTAACCTGGCCCAAACCTGCTTATATTCAGAGATCAGGGCATTGACTCTATTTTTTGCCAAATTTATTATATACTAAGTGAAAAAATTCCAAAAGCTTAAAGCACCTGGTATTCCTTGGCGGTCTCTCATCCAAGTACTAACCAGACCTAAACCTGCTAAAGATTCAGAGATCGGGCATTGACTCTTTTTTTTTTTTTTTTTGCAAGAATTATTATATAATTCGTGAAAAATATCCAAACATTTAAAGCACCTGGTATTCCCAGGCAGTCTCCCATCCATGTACTAACCTGGCGCAAACCTGCTTATATTCAGAGATCGGGCATTGACTCTATTTTTTGGCAAAATTATTATATACTAAGTGAAAAATTTCAAAAAAGCTTACAGTACCTGGCATTCCCAGGCGGTCTCCCATCCAGGCACTAACCAGGCCCAAACCTGCTTAGCTTACGAGATCAGACAAGATCGGGCATAGCCAGGCTGGTATGGCCATAAGCGAAGACTGCTGCAAAGAGAAGGCTATTTAAAGATCAGCCAATCTACTCGCCAGTACATTATAAAAGTAGGAAAGAAACCCCAAAAGCTTAAAGCACCTGGTATTCCTAGGCGGTCTCTCATCCAAGTACTAACCTGGCCCAAACCTGCTTATATTCAGAGATCGGGCATTGACTCTATTTTTTGCCAAATTTATTATATACTAAGTGAAAAAAATTCCAAAAGCTTAAAGCACCTGGTATTCCTTGGCGGTCTATCATTCAAGTACTAACCAGACCTTAACCTGCTAAGATTCAGAGATCGGGCATTGACTTCTTTTTTTTTTTTTTTTTTTGCAAGATTATTATATAATTCGTGAAAAATATCCAAAAATTTAAAGCACCTGGTATTCCCAGGCAGTCTCCATCCATGTACTAACCTGGCCCAAACCTGCTTATATTCAGAGATCGGGCATTGACTCTATTTTTTGCCAAATTTATTATATACTAAGTGAAAAAATTCCAAAAGCTTTAAAGCACCTGGTATTCCTTGGCGGTCTCTTCATCCAAGTACTAACCAGACCTAAACCTGCTAAGATTCAGAGATCGGGCATTGACTCTTTTTTTTTTTTTTTTGCAAGATTATTATATAATTTGTGAAAAATATCCAAAAATTTAAAGCACCTGGTATTCCCAGGCAGTCTCCCATCCATGTACTAACCTGGCCCAAACCTGCTTATATTCAGAGATCGGGCACTGACTCTATTTTTTGCCAAATTTATTATATACTAAGTGAAAAAATTCCAAAAGCTTAAAGCACCTGGTATTGCTTGGCGGTCTCTCATCCAAGTACTAACCAGATCTAAACCTGCTAACATTCAGAGATCGGGCATTGACTCTTTTTTTTTTTTTTTTTGCCAGATTATTATATAATTCGTGAAAAATATCCAAAAATTTAAAGCACCTGGTATTCCCAGGCAGTCTCCCATCCATGTACTAACCTGGCGCAAACCTGCTTATATTCAGAGATCGGGCATTGACTCTATTTTTTGCCAAATTTATTATATACTAAGTGAAAAAATTCCAAAAGCTTAAAGCACCTGGTATTCCTTGGCGGTCTCTCATCCAAGTACTAGATAGACCTAAACCTGCTAAAATTCAGAGATCGGGCATTGACTCTTTTTTTTTTTTTTGCAAGATTATTATATAATTCGTGAAAAATATCCAAACATTTAAAGCACCTGGTATTCCCAGGCAGTCTCCCATCCATGTACTAACCTGGCGCAAACCTGCTTATATTCAGAGATCGGGCATTGACTCTATTTTTTGGCAAAATTATTATATACTAAGTG